>NC_051428.1:3015529-3058029 GCF_015228065.2 Penaeus monodon | reverse complement strand
CTTCTCTTTTCTCCTTTTTCCGAGCGAGCGTGCGCGCCCGCGTGCGTTTTGGGAGGCATCCGCGGGCGCGGCGGCCGTGGCAATAACCGGGACAATCTTGGGGCCCGGGGGCCGCGCGCCTCCCCGCCTGGGCCAACAATTGCATTAAATCCTCTTGTGTCGGCCAGAATCGCATTAGATTCCCCTTCGCGCGCGCCGAATTGGGTGTAGTGTTGCTCTTTTGTCGCACTACAAAGGCGATCACGTTTCAACATAATCACGACAGAAAAGCGCGCGTAACAGAGGCACACAAAAAGCGCATCCGAACTCGTCAAAATACGACTGGCACAACGGACAGGCGACGCGGCGCTGTGATTGGCCGAGCGCTCGCGCCGGGAAATTAGGAAGGATAGGCGGCGGGGATGTAAGATGAGGTGTGGGGGGAGGGAGCGGGGAGGGAAGGACGGAGGGAGAGGGGGAGGGAAGGAACGAGGGAGAGGGGGAGGGAAGGAACGAGAGAGAGGGGGAGGGAAGGAACGAGGGAGAGGGGGAGGGAAGGAACGAGGGAGAGGGGGAGGGAAGGAACGAGAGAGAGGGGGAGGGAAGGAACGAGAGAGAGAGGGGGAGGGAAGGAACGAGAGAGAGGGGGAGGGAGAGGATGGAACAAAAATGAGCGAAAGAGAGTTAAAAAGAAGAAAAAAAAGGAAGGAGAAAAGGAGTGAGAAAAAAAATTAACCGTTACTTCATATCTGCATCAGAAGAGGAGCGAACAGGGGAGGAGGAGGAGCGAAGCGATGCGAGAGGGGACAAAAAGAGTAAAATAAAGGATGAATATAAAAAAAAATCCAAAAAAATAACCCGAAGTGCATTTCGGTCTCGCCCCTGCCTTCCCCAGCAGCCAAAACTCGACAAAAAAAACATAGCAACCAAAAGTGAGCTGTCAGAAGTGAGATATTGACCAAGTCTCTACACAAACGCGTCTCTCGGAGGAAATACAACTGTATTTTCATCTCTCCGTAACTGGCTTAGGCCGATTTCGCTCTCTTCTTCTTCCTCCTTTTGCTCTCTTCTCTTCCTCCTCCCCTTTCTCTCCTTCCCCTTCTTTTTCTCTCTTCTCTTTCTGCTTCTTTTCCCTTTTCTCTCTTTCCGCGTCTTTTCTTTTTCTCTCTTTCTCCTCCTTTTCCTCTCTTCTCTTTCTCCTTTTCTTCTCTTCTCAACCTTCTACCTATTCTTCCTCCTTCCTTCCTTCCTCTCCTTTATCCATTCTTCCCTTGCTTCTCCCCACCTTCTTTTCCTCTTTCTTTCTTTCCCTCTCTTCCTTCCACATCCTTCTCATTCCCTTCTAATCTTCACCTTTCTCTTCTCCGTTTGGTCTCTCTCTCTCTCTCTCTCTCTCTCTCTCTCTCTCTCTCTCTCTCTCTCTCTCTCTCTCTCTCTCTCTCTCTCTCTCTCTCTCTCTCTCTCTTCTCCTTCGCGATAAAATAACAATTAAAAAACAAAGAGCCAAAAGTCAAACAAGAAAAGTAATGGCGAGAAACATTTACTCCCTCCCTCCGTTTCTTTTTCTTTCCGTTTCTCTCTGTTTCTCTTTCTGTTTCTCTTTCTGTTTCTCTCTCTCTCCCTCCCTCCCTCCCTCCCTCCCCCTCCCCCTCCCTCTCCCTTTCCCTCTCCCTCTTTACTCATTTACTTACTTACTCACTCACTCACTCACTCACTCACCCCCCCCCCACACACACAAACACCCAACATTCCCAGTCTCCGCGGCGATTCCAAGGCCGTTCCCGCTCGTTCCAAGCCGTTCCCGCTCGTTCCAAGCCGTTCCCGCTCGTTCCAGCCGGTCATACCTGGAGACGAACTCTTGCCCGCGGACTATAGTGGCTTCCCCGAACGTTCTGGAACGAGTGTGTTGATTGAAATCCATTAAATCGAGAGAATGAAACCCGCCCTTTTGGAGTTGGGGAAAAACAAAATGTAATCAATCGACCCGGGGAAAAGGGGGGAGGAGGGGGGAGGGGGAGGAGGAAGGAGGAGGGAGGAGGAGGAGGAGGAGGAGGAGGAGGAGGAGGAGGAGGAGGAGGAGGAGGAGGAGGAGGAGGAGGAGGAGGAGGAGGAGGAGGAGGAGGAGGAGGAGGGGAGGAGAGGAGGAGGAGGAGGAGGAGGAGGAGGAGGAGGAGGAGGGGGGCAGGAGGGGGAGGAGGAGAGGAGGAGGAAGGAGGAGAGGAGGAGGAGGGGGGAGGAGGAGGAGGAGGAGGAGGAGGAGGAGGAGGAGAGGAGGAATAGAACAAGAGAATAAAAGCAAGAAAAAGCAAGAGAAACAAATGGAATAAAGGGAGAGGGAATGAGGGGAGGAGAGAAAGAGGGAAGAAGAGGGGAGGAGAGAAAGAGGGAGGAGAGAAAGAGGGAAGAAGAGGGGAGGAGAGAAAGAGGGAGGAAGAAGGGGGAAAGAAAGAGGGAAGAAGAGGGGGGGGAGAAAGAGGGAGGGAAAGGGGTGGAAGAGAGAGCGAGGGAAAAAATGGTCTTTGTAGAAAGCAGGTCTTTATTTACGGGCCCTCTTTATCCATCGACTTTGTGACGGGGCACTTTTTCGAGGGGGGGGAGGGGGAGGAGGGGGAATAAAAATTCATTAACGCTTATGTTGTGTGTGTGTGTGTGTGTGTGTGTGTGTGTGTGTGTGTGTGTGTGTGTGTGTGTGTGTGTGTGTGTGTGTGTGTGTGTGTGTGTGTGTGTGTATGAGAGAGAGAGAGAGAGAGAGAGAGAGAGAGAGAGAGAGAGAGAGAGAGAGAGAGAGAGAGAGAGAGAGAGAGAGAGAGAGAAAATAAGAATAAACGTCTAAACACATACATATGTGTGTATGTATATACATATATATATATATATATATATATATATATATATATATATATATATATATATATATACATATATATATACATACAAAAAAAAACGGAAAAAAGGCGTGAAAAGAGGGGAGAGAGACAGACAGCAAAAGAGGAACGAGGAACGAGAGAGAGGGGAAAAGACCACAGTATTTAAACAAAAAGAGGGGAAAAAGATCTTTCTCCCGCTCGTTATTAACACCGTGTTATTGATTACAAGGTGATAAATAAGAGCTTTTAGTGAAAACTTTTAAATGGCGCTGAATACCCCTTGCTTCATTTTTCCCCTCGCGGACAAAACGCACGCACTTGAGGGAGAGCTTGTTATACTAATATTTAAAAGAAAAAAAAAATAGCGGTAATTATTCAAAAGATATATTCAATGTAGAACAATGCTTCCTTTGGTCTCCCTGTAATGAGGGTAACAAAAGCCGGGAATTAATTTATGCATTCTTTTAAAAATTAGGTTAAGTTTTCCTGCTTACTGTTGCAATTTTTGTCAATATTTAGAAATCAATAGTTTTATTTTTTTTTCTTTATTAATTTCTCTTATTTTTGGTCTATCTACTAGGATTCTATGATGATTTTCTAGAAAGGAGGAGGAGGAGGAGGAGGAGGAGGAGGAGGAGGAGGAGGAGGAGGAGGAGGAGGAGGAGGAGGAGGAGGAGGGAGAAGGAGGAGGGGAGAAGGAGGAGGGAGAAGGAGGAGGGAGAAGGAGGAGGGAGAAGGAGGAAGGAGGAGGGAGAAGGAGGAAGGAGGAGGGAGAAAAGAGGGAGGAGGGAGAAGAGAGGGAGCAGGAAGGGGAGGAAAGAGGCAAGAGGCGGCGCCTCCCTCGCCCTCCGCAAGGCAATGGAAAGGCCACCCGCTCGACACCCCGCTCCCCCCCCCTCCCCCTCCCCCCGCGTCTTCACGGGGGGTTAATACAGATATCGACGGCGCGGAGTGACGTAGCACTCCTGACCCCAACTCCTGCTACTGACACCCTGCCCGGCCGCCGCCTCCTAAAACCGCCTCGTCTAAAACGGCCTCTCTCCTTCAGCGGCCGCCCCCCCGGCCCGCCCCCTGGACCCCCTCCCGCCCCCCAGGACACGCCGGCTAAGACAAGGAGGGTCGCAGCTCGATGATCTGTTAAATTCCCCGGAGCCTTATTTCGGCTGCCCCGCGCGCCCGCCCGCCCGAAAGTGCCCCGTCACGGCCCCAGCGCGTCCAGGCCGGGTTCATTTCGCCGACAGACGCCGCGCGTTCACGGAAAAAATCAATAAACGCTTAATGGGCGGACGCACAATCTTGTAATCATGGACTGCTTTTGTGGCGCGGCCCTTGTAATCAGCTGATGCTTTGTGCGTGGACACTGGCCGTCGCGGGGCCGTCGCCGCGCCACAAAGCGCCCCGCCCCGCGCGCGGCTCTCGCTCGCTCTCCCGACGCCGCCGACGCCGCCGATCGGGGGCCGTCAGCTCGCCGACGTCGCCCTCTTCGTCGCCTCAAAGACGCCCATCTCCGCCGCACGGCCGCTTCCCGGAACGGCCTTTGTCGCGCGCGTTTCGTCGTGACACGGGCGACAACGAGCGCCATCGCCGACCGGGTGTGATCGGGAATCGGGGTTGAGCGGGTTGGAAAAAGAGGGAGGGGGGGGGGGGAAGAGAAAAGACGAGAGAGAAAAAGAGAAAGAAAGAAAAAAAAAAAGGTCACCTATTCTACCGACACGTAACAATGTCGAGTCAAGCGGTTAGGAAAAAAAAGGCGAGTGAGAGAGAGAGAGAGAAGAAGAAGAAAAAAAAAAACACAATACCCACAATGCGACCTTCCCTACATAACAGCTCTCCCCCTCTCCCTCCCCCCCCCCTTTCCCCCCTCCTCTCTCTTTCTTCCTCGTCCTCATCCTTACTTCAAAGCTCCCGACAAAAAGCCAAGAAACTCTTTTATTCGCTGATTGCAATTCCTGCCGAGACGTGCAATCAAGCCTGAGCAACACAAGACGCAGCTCATTGTCGTCCCTTCGAGTCACCGAGAAAGCGAGGCGCTGTTTCATCGTCGCCGCCGCCGTCGCCGTCGAGAGGAGGAGGAGGAGGAGGAGGAGGAGGAGGAGGTAAAGGAGGAGGGAGGAGAGGAGGAGGTAGGGAGGAGTGGAGGAGGAGAGGAGGAGGAGGAGGAGGAGGAGGAGGAGGAGGAGGAGGAGGATGAGGAAGAGGAGGATGAGGAGGAGGAGGAGGAGGAGGATGAGGAGGAGGAGGAGGAGGAGGAGGAGGAGGAGGAGGAGGAGGAGGAGGAGGAGGAGGAGGAGGAGGAGGAGGAGGAGGAGGAGGAGGAGGAGGAGGAGGAGGAGGACGAGGAGGACGAGGACGAGGAGAAGGACGAGGACGAGGAGGAGGAGGAAGAAAAAACATAGGAGGAAGGTGAGGAAGAGGAGGGGGAAGAAGAAGAAGAAGAAGAAGAAGAAGAAGAAGAAGAAGAAGAAGAAGAAAAAAAAAACAGACGACACACCGCATCCTGGATTTTATCTTTATTTATCTTTATCCTTTCCTCTTTCCCCATACCCCGTTTTCTTGCCTTCCCATCCCCTCTTCTCTTCCCCTTCCTTCTCACTCCCCTCCCCATGTCCCTTTTCGTTGTCCTTCTTGCTATCCTTCGCCCTTGTCTCTCTCCTCCTCCCTTTTCGCTCTCCTCCTCCCATCTCTCCCCCCTCCTCCCTTCTCTTTCTCCCCTCCACTCCCTCTTCGTCGTCCTCCTTCGCACTTCTCCTTCTCCTCTCCTTCTTTTCCTCTCCCAACTCTCCTCCTCCCTTCTCTCCTCTCTTCTCTTCTCCCCCTCTTCGTCGTCCTCCTCGCTCTCCTCCGCCCTCCTGCGCCTCCTCCGGGCGTCCGTTTCTCCACTCGTTAACCCATGACCCCGAACCGCCTGCCCCCCCCCCCTTCGATCCCTCTACGCTTCTCCTATCTCCTCTTTTCCATCTCTTCCACTTCCACTTCCTCTTCCTCCTCTCCCTCCTCTTCGTCCGTTTCGTTTAGAAAGAGGGAGGGAAGGAGAGAAAGAGGGAGAGAAGGAGAGAGAAGGAGGGAAAACAAAACAAAACAAAAAGAAAGAACAGGAGAGAAAAAGAGAAAGAGAGAAAGCCAAAGAGAGAAAGAGTGAGCTAGATGCAACGACGCAGCAGCGCGTGAAACCTCGCCCTCGACCCCCTCAGCCTCAAGGAGGAGATAGTGCGCACCGCGACCGCCACGTCCCTACGTGGAGGTCCCTTTTAAGCGGCGTGCACAGCGACCGCGTCCACTGTAGCGGGACCTGCCACTGCAGCATGCCATCATTGTCGATAAACGTTAATTCTTACGGCGTTTTGGTCCCCGGGCATTGCCGGGACGAGGGTATCTGGTATGCCACAGGTATTGGTATGCCGGGCGGCGCGGTACCTCCACTTCGTGCCCATACCAGGACATGGGGTCGCTTGCCCTGCCTGACTTATTGAGAGGAGATGCTGAGATGATGCTCGCATAGTCCCCCTCTCCCTCCCTTGTGTTCCCTCTCTTTTATCATCATCATCATTATCATTATTATTATTATTATTATTATTATTATTATTATTATTATCATCATTATCATTATTGTCATCATCATCATCATTATTATTATCATCATTATCATTATTATCATCATTACTATTATCATTATTATTATCATCATTATCATCATCATCCTTATCATCATCATTACCATCATCATCTCCCTCCCCCTCCCCCGCTCTCCCCCGCCCTCTCCCTCCCCTCTCTCCCACCCTCTCCCTCTTCCTCCCACCCTCTCCCTCCCGCTCCCACTCCCCTTTTTCCCTCTCCCTCTCTCCCTAACTGATTAATTAACAGCCTAACGAGCGAGATTTGAGAACGTACTTCCCCATTCTAAGAGCCGGGGTCCAGGTCCTCTTTTTGCCCGTGAGAAAGTAGCAGCTTGCGCCCTTCACGGAGAGAGGAGGCGGGCAAGACAAATGTGCTGGGAGAAGGGAGAAGGGAGAAGGGAAAAGGGGGGAGAGGGAGAGGGAGAGGAAGGGAGAGGGGGAGAGGGGGGGAGAGAGAGAGAGAGAGAGAGAGAGAGAGAGAGAGAGAGAGAGAGAGAGAGAGAGAGAGAGAGAGAGAGAGAGAGAGAGAGAGAAAGGAAGAGAGGAAGAAAGGAAGAGAGGAAGAAAGGAAGAGAGGAAGAAAGGAAGAGAGGAAGTGAGGGAGAGGGGAAATGAGGGAGATAGGAAGAGGAGAAGTGAGGGGGAAAGGGAGAGAGGGAAAGGGGAACTGAGGAAGAGAGGAGAGGAGGAAAGGAAGATAGAGAGAAAAAGTGTGTAAGGGAGAGTGTAAAAAAGATACGAGGGGGCGAGACAGAGAAGAGAAAAGAGTGTCTGAATGAGAGAGAAAGAGAGAGTCAGAAAAACAGAAAGAGCATCGCGCCATCATAGAAGGCGTAATTTTACACCAAGCGACGAAATTACAGCTATAATGCTTGCGCGGGACCACACGAGGGCCGCCCACAGAAACCACCTCAACCATTGGCAAGGGCGGGCGTGTGGGCGGGCGGGCGGCGGGGCGGGTGGTCGGAGTAGCAGATCGCTTTCCGTTTCTCTTTTCTTCCTCTCTCTATATATATCGCTATGTATCTTTACCCACGTGAAAGATCGTGAAAAGGGGAAAATACAAATAAACGGATGGAATTATAAACAGGACAACGACGCCCTTGTAATAACTGTAATGATATGACACAGATAAAGACTATTAATAACAACAACAATAATAATAACAACAATCCCAGCCATAACAGCAATAACAACAACAACATTATATAGTCACAACAACAAAAAATAAACAGTAATCAGCGTAATAACAACAACAACAACAACATTCTAACTACCATTGCCGGCGACCTCGTAACGAGAGCTTGCCTGAGTGCCGTTTCAACCTCCTTGCAACAGACTCCTCGATAACCTTTTGCAACCTTTAAACACCCACTTCGCACGCACGGGGAAGTAAGGAAAAAAAGTACACGGGTGAGAAGAAAATGAAGTGGGGAAAGAAAGAGAAAGGAGATTAAGAAGTAGAGGAAAAGAAAGGTGGAGAAATTAAGGAGTAAAAAAAAAAAGGATAGGGGGGGGGGGAGAAAATAATAAGTTTAAAGAAAAAGAAGAAATTAAGGAGACGAAAAAAAAAGAAAAAGAAAGAAGGAGGTTTAAAAAATTGGAGAAAAAAGAATGAATGAATGAAAAAGAATAGAAAAGAGAAAAAAGAAGAGTAAGAAAGAAAACGATAAAAAAAAACGAAAAAAAAAACGCAATGGGTACAGAAGGCGCTGTTAATGGCGAGACCTTTTGAAATGGGTATTGCTAATCTAATCTAATTTTACTATGCCCTTAAGGGGGTGTATAAGATAGGGTATAAAGCCGTTTTATATACCTTTTTCGAGTAGATAAAAGAAAAAAAAAATGTTGATGGTATTTAGACAATGATCTACTGCCGTGAATTTTCCTCTTAACTTCCCGTCTTCTCCAAATTCGTCATCAAAGCAGGATAAATAAGTAAACCATAAAAGAGGAAGATGAAAGAGGAGGAGGAGGAGGAGGAGGAAGAGGAGGAAGAGGAGGAGGAGGAGGAGGAGGAGGAGGAGGAGGAGGAGGAGGAGGAGGAGGAGGAGGAGGAGGAGGAGGAGGAGGAGGAGGAGGAGAAGAAGAAGGCGAAGGAGGAGAATAATTCGATGAAGAAAGAGAGAGAGAGAGAGCGAGAGAGCGAGAGAGCGAGAGCGAGAGCGAGAGAGCGAGAGAGCGAGAGCGAGAGAGCGAGAGCAAGAGCGAGAGCGAGAGCAACAGCGAGAAAGCGAGAAAGCGACAAACCGAGATCAAGAGAACGAAAAACCGAGAGACAGACCGAGAGACAAGACACACACACCACACACACAGAGAAAAAAGAATGTATTTAGAATAATAAAAAGCGCGTTTATGGCCCTGCAATGAAGTCGATAATTGATTGTATATTATCGCGATCCATCAACCACCGTGTCCCGACATGCCCCCGATAGCAAAAACGCGATCGGGAACCACTCGGGAACCGCGACAATAAAACGCCCATGACACGCCCATGACAGGCCCACCCTCAGCCGACACGACCGACGTCCTCCTCGGCTGCTGTTCCTGTTGGTTTTCTCTCGTTTTTGTCGCATTGTTGTCGCTGTTTGTCCTTTCTCCTTTGTTTTATCCTTGGTCGCCTTCTTCTTGTTATTCTTCCTCGTCTTTTTTTTTCTTCTCCTTCTCTTTGACGCTTTGTCGTTTTTATCTTCTGATAGCTCTTCCCTTCTCCCCTTTGTCTTTGTCTTTATCATTTATCTATTTCTATTTTCATTCCATATCCTCTTCTTCCGTCCCTTCTCTTTCCCTTCGTTTTCTTCTACTACTACTACTACTATTATTTTCTCTTTTTCTCTTCCTCTCCTCCTCCTCCTCTTTCTCTTTCTCCTCGCCGGCACAGCTGCACGGCGGGCGCATGGGCGGCGCGGGGACTGGCCTGGCGGGCGGCGCTCGGATCCCCGGCCGCATACGTGGGTGAAAAACACCATCCGGAATTAGGGTTTAATTGCGTTTATACAACCCTTTTATTTGCATACCAATCGCCCCTCTTTTAATTAGATTCGCATTGTCGCGACGCCCACCGCCCTTGCTGTCGACGCCGCCCACGGGCCAGGGGGCGTCAGACTCGCCCGCCAGCGCGCACACGGGGCATTAAACGCTCCATCGACTCCTGTAGAAGCCCCGTCGGTGCTGTCTTAATGCAGGCTTCGCGGGCGGCGCCGACTCCACACTTCGGCGGGCGTTCGGGGGTGGGAAGGGGGGTGGGAGGGAGGGAGGATGAAGGAAAGAAGGGAGGGAAGGAGAGGGAGAGAGAGAAATGAGGAGAAGAGAAGAAATGAGGATAGAAGGGAGGGAGAAGGGAAGGAGGGAGGGATGAGAGGAGGGAGGACGGGAGGGAGGAGGAGAGGGAGAGGAGAGGGAGAGGGAGAGGGAGAGGGAGAGGGAGAGGGAGAGAGAGAGGGAGAGAGAGAGAGAGAGAGAGGAGAGAGAGAGAGAGAGAGAGAGAGAGAGAGAGAGGAGAGGAGAGAGAGAGAGGAGAGAGAGAGAGGAGAGAGAGAGAGAGAGAGAGAGAGAGAGAGAGAGAGAGAGAGAGAGAGAGACGCTAATCGAAAAGACTGAAAGTGAAAGGGACAAAATTGCATAGTCGAGACACACATTCCCATGACCCTTAAACAATTCCCATTAATCACCCCTTCTCTTCCTCTCTCCCCATTCCCCCCTCTTCCCTCTTCTCCTCGTTCCCTTCTCACCTTTTTTTCCTCCTCCTTCTCCTCCTCCTCCTTCTCTCACACCCTTCTCCTCCTCTTAACCTTTCCCCCCCTTCACGTTCTCCCCTTTTCACCCCCTTCCCCCTTCCTCCTTCTCTTCCTTCTCGCCCTTCCCCTATCACCACCCTACCCCCTTCCCCCCAACAAATCCTCCTCCCAAACCAAGCAACATCCATCAAGGCAGGCTCAACACCTTGCAACATTCAGCAGTGACCGCCTCAACCGCCATGTTTACGATATCAATTTCCACTCCTCTACCCCCTCCCCTCTCCCCCTCTCCCCATCCCCTACCCTCCCTCCTTCAAGCGATCCCCTAACCCCCTCCACCCCCCTTCCCCTTCCCCCCCCCCGTCCCCCGTACCTCCGTCAGAAGGTCATTGAATGATCATTACTGACCCCCGGAGTGCCCAGTCAGCAGTAATGAACAGCCCTGGATCATCAGTTATCATAAGGGGGTCATAATTGTTGTTGTTTATGTTGTTTCTTGTTTGTGTTGTTGTTGTTGTTGTTGTTGTTTGTGTTGTTGTTGTTTGTGTTGTTGTTTGTGTTGTTGTTTGTGTTGTTGTTGTCGTTGTTTGTTTGTATTGTTGTTATTGTTTTTCCGTTTGTTGGTTTATCATTTCTCTCGGGGAGAATAACGATAAATGATCAATAAGTCAATTTTCAAGAAAGAATGAAAATGAGAAGACGATGAAGCAAAGACGAAGACACGTGTGCGTGTGCGTGTGCGTGTGCGTGTGCGTGTGCGTGTTTTTGTTTTATATCCTGCAGTTACCTTCCGAATATAAATTAATAGAAAATATATGAGCACGAGTAACAGAGAGGGAGAGGGGGGAGGGGGCTGGAGGGGAGGGGGAGATGAGGGGAGGGGGGTAAGGTAAGGTGGGGGAGTTGAGGGGAGGGGGGTAAGGTAAGGTGGGGGGTTGGGGGTGGGGGGGAAGGCCTTTGATGATGCTCCGATGTAAATCCACCGAGCCCGATACCCGAACCCCAACCGACGGCCCTGGAGGGGGTGAAGGGGGGTGGAGGTAGGGGAGAAGGGGGGGAGGAGGTAAGGAGGGAGGATGAGACTGGAAGATGAAGTGGCGAATAGAAAGAACAATTTAGCGAACGGAGAAGAGAGGAAAGGAAAGAAGAGGAAGAGAAGAAACGGGGAAACAATACACAGAAAGGACAATAAGAATAATCGAAAAAAATAGAAAAAAAAAATCACATAATACGACGATGACTTGGCACTTCTTACACCTATCCCATTCCCCCTCTTTATCCGTTTTTGCTTATTCCTCCATCACTCACCCATTCCCTTCTGCCTCTTTGGTGCACATCGCCTTACCTGGAGAGAAAAAAAGAGAAAAAAAATATGATTAATTCACTTATTAAATCGATGTCATTAAAGACGAAATTAATTCTTAAAATATATATATATATATAGTTCTGCTCACACACCACATATACATATAGATGAACGAGTAGAATTCAAATCACATAAATAATGTTTTTAATTGTGTTCCCTGAAAAGCGATTAATTAAATCACCGATATTGAAAGGAGCAATGCAGATGCTTAACAACAAAGACGCACACAATAAATAAACAAATAAATAAATAAATAAATAAAACACATAATAACGATAGGTAGACAACAAAAAAGGAGTGATGAAAAAGAAATTAGAAAAGGAGAAAAGGGAGAAGGAAAGGAGGAAGAGAGAGAGAGGGAGACAGAGAGAGAGAAGAAGAGGGAGAGAGAAGAGGGAGAGAAGAGGAAAGGGAAGAAGAAGAGAGTTAAAGACACGGGACAGGGGTAGGGAAGGAGGGCAGAGAAGAGGAATAGGGATAGAGAAGAGAGGTAGAAAAGAGAGGCAGAGAAGAGAATAAGGGGTTAGAGTAAGGGGATAGCCAAACGAATAGAGGAGGGGGATACAGGGAGGAGGAGAGAACAGGGGGAGGGGGATACAGGGGGGAGGGGGATATGGAGAGGGGGGGGTATGGCATGAGGTATACGCATTACCACCGATTACCGTGCTGACCCCGGAGGCCGACAGCACTGTTTGGTCTCGAGCTTAACCAAACCCGATGGACCTTTTGTCGACAGGGAGCCACCGCCGCGCATGGGGGGAGGGAGGGAGGGAGGGAGGGAGGGAGAAGGGAGGGGAGGGGAGAGGAGGAGTGAGGGGAGGGAGGGAAGGAGGGATAGGGAAGGGGAGGGAAGAGACGAGAGAGATAGGAGGAGGAGAGAGGAAGAGAAGAGGGGAGAGAGAGAGAGAGAGAGAGAGAGAGAGCGAGAGGAGGGAGGAAGGAAGAAGGAGGAGAGGAAGGTGAGAGGAGAGAGGAGGAGGGAGGAAGGTGGAAGGGGGATAATGGATGGGGAGGAGGGCGGAGAAGGGGGACTAAGCACCAGTGAAATGTTGGAAAAGAAAGCGGACAACGGAAATAAAAACGAAAAGAGTTGAGAAAAAAAAGCTAGAAAGAAGAAAAAAGAAAGGAGGAAGGAGGAGGAAGAAGAAGAAGAAGAAGAAGAAGAAGAAGGAGGAGGAAGAAGAAGAAGAAGGAGGAGGAAGAAAAGAAGAAGAAGAAGGAGAAGAAGAAACACAGGAAGGGGAAGGAAGAAGACAAGGATGTACGAGAGGGGGTAAAGGCAGAGGGAGAGGGGGGGAGGAGAAGGAGGAGGAGAGGGAGGGTACGATACATAGAAGGGGGAAGGGGAGGGGAGGGAGGGTATGATACCCAGGAGAAGGGGAAGCGGAGGAAGGGTACGATGCCCAGAAGGGGAAGGAGGAGGGGAGGGAGGGTACGATGCCCAGAAGGGGAAGGGGAGGGGAGGGAGGGGAGGGAGGGTACGATGCCCAGGGTAGCGCAGCGTACTCGACGGCACCTTACAGCTGCCGTCACCATTGTCTCGAACTTCCGGTGTGGTTCTTCTCCCGCTCGATGCCGCGGACGACCCCAACGACTCGGGACGACGCACGACCTCCCTTCCCTCCCCCCCCCCTTCGCCTCCTGGACGACGACCCTGGTCTAAGGGAGCCTTCCTTTCAAGACCGCATCGTCTTCATGGTTTTTCCTCTTTCGTTTTTATTTTTATTTTTTCGTCTTCTTTTATTTCCCTTCTTCGGTCTTTTTATTTCCTCTGTCGTTCTCCCTTTTCGATTTTTTTTCCTTCCTCTTCCGGTCTTTTCCTTCGTCCTGGTTTCTCTCTCTCGTTTTTTTTCCCTCCCCTCCTCATCCCCCTACCTTCCATTTCTTCCTCTTCCCTCCCTTACTAACCCTCTCTCTCTCCTTCTCCTTCTCCCCCTCCCCTCTCCTTCTCCCCCACTCTCCCTCTCCTCTCCCTCTCCCCTCTTCCTCTCCCCCCCTCCCCCGCCCCTCCTCTCTCTCTCATCCCTCTCCTTCTCCCCTCCCTCTCCCCCTCCCTCCTCTCTCCCTCTCCCAACACACCTCCTTCTCCCTCTCAAATGAGTGTGACGTTCTCCACCCACGTGACGGACCCGCAGCCTTTTGTGTGACGCCCGCGACGCCCGCGACGAACCCCGACCAACGCCGTAACAATCGCCGCCGCTGTGACACCAGGGCGACCCCGCGTGGCGTCCGGCGCTCCCGTGGCGCCCGATGCCAAAACACGCGGGTGATAAGTGGCGTGCGCGCAACCGTGGAAGGGGGGGGGGGGCAAGAGGAGGGAGGAAGAGGGGTGGTGGGGGAGGGAGGAGGAGGGGGAGAAGGAGGAGGATAGGGAGGAGGAGGGAGGGGGGGAGGGGGAGGAGGAGGAGGAAGAGGCGGAGGAGGAGCAAGGGTGAAAGGAAGTGAGAGGAAGGGAGAGGAAGATGAAGGGAGAGGGAGAGGATGGGAGAGGGAGAGGGAAAGGGAGAGGGAGACGGGGAGGGGAGGGAGAGGAGGAGGAGAAATCAAAGATTGTAGAAGAGGAAGAGAGAGAAATAAAAATTCGGGGACAATGACAAAGAAAAAGAAAGAGAGAGAGAAAGAAAGAGACTAAGCCAAAGACAAAGAGACAGAGAGAGAATGAGCAAGAGAATTCCTCCCTCTCCTCATGCAAGTGGACATCCAGCGCCCTGGAGTTTCACCCACCGGGGAGAATGGGGGAAGAGAAGGGGAGGGGGAGAAGAGAGAGAGGGGAGAGTGGGGGGGAGATGAGAGAGAGGGGAGAATGGGGGAAGAGAAGGGGAGGGGGCGAAGAGAGAGAGGGGAGAGTGGGGGGGAGATGAGAGAGAGGGGAGAATGGGGGAAGAGAAGGGGAGGGGGCGAAGAGAGAGAGGGGAGAGTGGGGGGGAGATGAGAGAGAGGGGAGAATGGGGGAAGAGAAGGGAAGGGGGAGAAGAGAGAGAGGGGAGAGTGGGGAGAAGAGAGAGAGGGAAGAGTGGGGGGGGGAGGAGAGGAGAGAGAGAGAGAGAGAGAGAGAGAGAGAGAGATAGAGAGTGAGAGAGATAGAGAGTGAGAGAGAGAGATTGGGGGGAGATGAGAGAGAGGGGAGACTGGGGGGAGAAGAGAGAGGGGGGAGAGAAGGGAGGGGAGGGGAAGGGGGTCAGAGGAGACAAAGCAGTGACGGCTAACACAATTCATTATGCAAACCCGTCGCTATAAACTAATTACTTGATAAGAGGGTGAAGTGCAGCTTACAGGTCGAGGTGGAGGAGTTGATGGCGAGGGCGAAGAAAGTGGAAGGAGAGAGGGAGAAAGAAGAGAGGGAGAAAGAAGAGAGGAGAAGAGGGAGAGGGAGAGGGAGAGGGAGAGGAGGGAGAGAGAGGAGAGAGAAGAGAGAGAGAGAGAGAGAGAGAGAGAGAGAGAGAGAGAGAGAGAGAGAGAGAGAGAGAGAGGAAGGGAGAGAAAGAGAGAGAGAAAACAAGTGAGAGAGAGAGAGAGAGAGAGGAAGGGAGAGAAAGAGAGAGAGAAAACAAGTGAGAAAGAGAAGGAGAACAAAATGCACACGCACACTCTTTCCCCCCCTCCCCCCCCCCCTCTCAAGCTTCCCTCTTGACCCTAAGAAAGACATTTAAGGATATTGAGACCCTGATCCTATCGAGGGAAGACCCAGCGCTGTCACCTCTCCTCTCCATTTCCTTATTACGCCAATCATCCGCTGTTTCTTCATCTCTGATCTTCGTTTCCGATTGGGCTTCTGGCACCGACTGTTTTTTTTTTTCTTCTATGTTTTGTCTCGTCACTTTTCTTTTCTTTCCTCTATTTCTCTTCTTTATTAATTCCTTCTGTTATTTTTCTTCTTTTCTGTTCTTTTCTAGGATTTTCTCTTCCTAATCTCTCTTTCTTCATCCTCTTCTCTTCCTCTTTTGTCTGTAACTCTCTCTCGCCCGTCTCCTCTGTCCCACTTAATTCCTCCTTTCTTCCCTTTCCTTCTCCTTTCTTCATTTTCCTATTTCCTCTTCTCCTTCTTCCTTTCCTCCTTCCCTTCCCCTCAGTCCCCTCGCCTGAACTACTAAGGCTCCCCTCAGCGGCCAAGAGATACGATAATACAATCACGTATGCAAAGCTCTCTCTCTCTCTCTCTCTCTCTCTCTCTCTCTCTCTCTCTCTCTCTCTCTCTCTCTCTCTCTCTCTCTCTCTCTCTCTCTCTCTCTCTCTCACTTCCTTACTTACTTACTTACTTACTCACTCACTCACTCACTCACTCACTCACTCACTCACTCATTCTCACTCCCTCTCTCTCTCTCTCTCTCTCTCTCTCTCTCTCTTTGCGGTCTCCAGCGTAGTCAGCGCTGACAGCTCGTCCGCCGGCCTTCGTGGCTCGAAAATTGATGGGCCGTTTTGTGATCCGTTTTCGCGACGAGCGGAGATCAAGCAGGCGAAGGCAAGTGGGTGAGGCAAGGGGGAGAGGTAAGTGGGTGAGGCAAGGGGGAGAGACAAGTGGATGAGGTAAGGTGGTGGGGCAAGTAAGGCAAGCTGGTAGGGCAAGCTGGTGAGGCAAATGGGTGCGGCAAGAAGACAAGAGAGCTAAGAGGAAGCAAGCAGGCATGGCAAGCAGGCAAGGCAAGCAGGCAAGCAGGGTACCAAGCTCGCAGGGGCGCTCGGTCGACTCGGAGAAGGACTAAATTAACTTATGCTAAAGAGATAATAATGAATAAAGGAAAAGATTAAAAAGTTGAAGAGGGAGATAAACGAATTTCTCTCCCCTTTTATTTTCGCTCCCCGCCTCTCCCCGCGCGCTCCCGTCGGTCAAACAGGGGATTGCAACCTGATGCAATTGAACGACAGCCTCGGACTTCGCGTCTCTCTCTCTCTCTCTCGCTCTCTCTCTCTCTCTCCTCTCTCTCTTCTCCTCCTCGCCCTCTCTCTCTCTTCTCTCCTCTCTTTCTCTCTCCCCCCCTGCTCTTCTCCCATCCACATTCTCCTCCTCCGCCTCTACCCCGTTCCCCCCCCTTATACCTCTCTCCCCCCTCCACCTCCCCCAATCATCTCGCCCTTCCCTCTCCTACCCCGTCACCCCCCCCTCTACTACCTCCTCCTCCTCCACCTCTCCCTTCTACCTCCTCCTCCTCCACCTCTCCCTTCTACCTCCTCCTCCTCCACCTCTCCCTTCTACCTGCACCTCCTCCACCTCTCCCTTCTACCACCTCCTCCTCCACCTCCCCCTTCTACCTCCTCCTCCTCCACCTCCCCCTTCTACCACCTCCTCCTCCACCTCCCCCTTCTACCACCTCCTCCTCCACCTCCCCCTTCTACCACCTCCTCCTCCTCCTCGACGCTGATTTCCGCCGTCCATGGCCGCGCGTCGCCGGGGAATTCGATTAGGCTTCAAGAGGTGGACAGAGTGACGGCCACTCAATTGAATTTGTCCCTGGCCCTCCGGCGCTCTCAAGTAATGGTTCTTTGATGTTCGCTAATGATGGAGTAACTGCCGAGCTCCGGGACGCTGTGTAATCCAGCCCTTTGGAACTATTTAAGCGTCTTTATTAGGCGTGTGTGTGTGTGCCGTATACTCCTGGGGAGGAGGGGAGGGGAGGGGGGGGAGGGAAGGGCTGAGAAAAGGGTGGAGGAAGGAAGGAAGGAGGAAGAGGAAGGAGGAGAAGGAGGAAGCAGGTGGGGGGAGGAAGGAAGGAGATGGGTGGACGGAGGAGGAAGGAAGAAGGGAGAGGGAACGAGTTTGGTAATGGGAGGGGAGAAGGCAAAATCAAGGAAGCAGGAAGGAAGACCAGAAAGGCAGAGAAGGGGAATGGAAGAACAAGGCAGGACGAGGGGAAAAGCGAGGAAGAGGGAAGGGAAAGAACAAGGCAGAGGAAGAGGGAAGGGAAAGAACAAGGCAGAGGAGGAGGGAAGGGAGGGGCAAAGGGAGGGACAGAGGCAGACCGACGGACGAAGATTCCTCCCGTAGGCCTTGTCAAGTACTATAGTAATACGATTCACTCTTCCTCATCATTCGAGGAGGGGAGACACCGAGAGGCTCTTGAACCGTGCATCCATTAAATGGAGGAGGAAGAGGAAGAGGAAGAGGAGGAAGTGGAGGAATAGGAGGAAGGAAGGAAGGGAGGGGGAGGGGAGGAGGAGGAGGAGGAGGAGGAGGAGGAGGAGGAGGAGGAGGAGGAGGAGGAGGAGGAGGAGGAGGAGGAGGAGGAAGGGGGTAGAGGAGAAGGAAGAGGAGGAAGAGGAAGAGGAGGAAAGAGTGAAATAGGAAGAGAACAATGAGGATGACAACGAAAAGAGGCATGAACAAACAAAAGAAAGAAAGAAAAGAGTAACACTGTAAACCAAAAGAAAAAAAAAAAGAGAAAGAACTAGAAAAACACCGAAACAACAAGATATATGAAACACACAAAAAAGGGACGAAAGAAAGAACGAACGTAAGAAGAAGAAGAAGAAAAAAAAAAAAAAAAGAAAAAACAGAAAAAAAAGAAAACGAGAAGAAGAAGAAGAAGAAGAAGAAGAAGAAGAAGAAAGAAAAGAAGAAGAAGAAGAAAAAGAAGAAGAAGAAGAAATAAATAAATAAATAAATAAAACCATTAGGTAAAACACGGCCCCCCGCCCCCTCTGCCCCCCCCTTTCCCGCAACTGACCAGCACGCCCGCGGCCGCCCGTGGCCCCGGGGCCGACGCCAACCAAGGGTGAAATCAGAGGAAGTGGACAAAAGAGGCCAAATCAGATCACACGAAAGGCGACGTGGCTGGACTGCCGGAGCGAGGATGGACGCCTTCGGGGACGAGGCTTGGAGGGTGAGGGTGGAGGGTGAGGTTGGAGGGTGAGGTTGGAGGGTGAGGTTGGAGGGTGAGGGGGGAGGGTGAGGGGGGAGGGTGAGGTTGGAGGGTGAGGGTGGAGGGTGAAGTTGGACGACGAGGTTGGAGGATGTAGTTGGAGGGAGAGATTGGAGAGTGAGGTTGGAGGACGAGCTTGGAGGACGAGGACGAGGCTGGAGGGTCGCACTTGACGATTCCGCTCGCCATAAATATCAAGTTGCATCCACCATCTCTGCAATGTTCTTATCCAAATATTATGCGCATCCACACCTCCGAATTATCCTTAAGTAAATACTGCGCGTGTCTAACTTTCTCTCGAACAAATCTTGAACATCTTAATTTTTTCACTAGAAGTCAAAGATTGAAGATTTCAGCGTTTATTTGTTTCTTAAAAAGAAAAAAAAAATGGGAAAAAATTTATATATATATATATATATATATATATATATATATATATATATATATATATATATATACACATACATACATATACACATCATCCGTATCATCAGCTCCATTAAACCGACCTTGTTGACGATTCCACACACATTTTTTTTCATTACTTTGTTTTATACTTTGTATTTATTTTCCGCTTTCTTATTTTCTTTGTAAAAACAATTCGGGAGAAAAATTCGAATAGACCGCGACTTACGACTATATTTAGGTCGTCTTCACTGGAGAGATCTTGTGAGTAATACGAACGACAAGAATGCTCGTGTTATCATAAATTAAGTGATATCAGATTCGGGTATCTGTTCTTGTTTACACAACTCTTATCTCACACGATAAAATCACTAAAAAATAAGAGCTTGGCCACACGCATACAGATCGACACAAACATACATACATACATACATACAAACATACATACATACATACATTCATACATACATTCAAACATACATACACACCCACATACATAACCCCCTCCCCACACACACATGCACACGCACGCGCGCACGCACATGCACGCACGCACGCACACACACACACACTCACAAGCGCACTCAAACGCACACAAGCTCGCATGCGCAAACTCACGCTGAGAGAGAGAGAGAGAGAGAGAGAGAGAGAGAGAGAGAGAGAGAGAGAGAGAG
The DNA here is from genome assembly GCF_015228065.2 of Penaeus monodon. NCBI lineage: Eukaryota > Metazoa > Arthropoda > Malacostraca > Decapoda > Penaeidae > Penaeus > Penaeus monodon. The sequence goes on along the minus strand of NC_051428.1, from coordinate 3,038,533 downwards.
AGAGAGAGAGAGAGAGAGAGAGAGAGAGAGAGAGAGAGAGAGAGAGGGGTAAGGAAGAACACAGAGGAAAAGGGGGAGGGCAGAAGGGGACAAGTGGGAGGGAGGGGGCCGGAAGGAGGTGAGGGAGCAGGGTGATGTTGGGGGAGGGGAGCTGGCACGCCGCACCCTGTGTTTGTTCACAATGGTGTAGTGACGAGGCGATAAGAGCCCCGTCACCACCTCAAGATAAGCGCCTGGAGGGGAGGGGAGGGGGGGAAGAGGGGGAAGGGGCGGCGGGAGATAGCGATGAAGGGTTAGCGGGTGACGCCGACCCGCAGCCGTGATTGACAAGCGATTGACAGACAAAAGGCACCGCCAACACCCTCCTCCCCCTCGTCCCTCCCGGCCCCTAGCCGATAGTCCACATATCCCCCTCTCCCCCCCTCCCCGCAACCCCTCACCCCCCCTCCCCGACCTCCCCCTCCCCCTTCGGCCGCTTTATCGCCAAAGTTCTCGCTTTCGGTCGTTGCTTCTATCGCGGCGACGAGCACCTCGCGCCTCCCGACGGGGCTTATCGCTACGCTGCATCTCGCTACACGAATGCGACGCCGTGACTAAGTGCCCGCGCAGGGACGCCGCCGCTGCTGCTCCTCCTCCACCTCCTCCTCCACCTCCTCCTCCATCTCCTCCTCCATCTCCTCCTCCGCCTTTTCCTCTTCTTTCCTATTCCATCATCTCCTACTTCCTCTTCCTTTGTCTCTATCTCTCCATCTTCCTTCCTCCTCTTCCTTCTCCACTTCGCCATCTTCAATCTCCCTCTTCCATTTAAGGAATCATACAATTTGTATGCCCATTTACGTGCAAATGAAACACTAAATAACAAATGGATAAGGTGTGTACATTCACATCGATGGAGGAATAACCTAAATAGATAAATAATTAAATAAAAATAAATAAAGAAAAATATATTCAACCATCGACGTCTCCCTCCCCCTCTCCCCTCCCCCCACCCCCATTTTCCTCTCTCACCTCCACCCACGAGGTCCATTCATGCCCCGACGCCCGAGACAAAAAGAGGTCAAAAAGCATCTCAAAAGGGGTCGAGAGAGGTCGGGCGGGGGTGACCTCTCCCGCCGGACAATAAACCCCCAACTAACCAAAGTGTCGTCGGCTATTCAGTGACCTCTCGTCGGCGCTTGACCCGAGTTTTCAAAAATAACTCCCATCAGACAAACAAACTAACAGACTAACAAAAGACCTCTTCCCACCTCTTCCCTCCTTCCTCCTCCTCCCTTCACCCCCTTCCCCCTCTCGCTAATCCCCAAAAGTCGTCGGGTATTGTCGATTAATAGCGATTTATGGCCCCTCCTCGCCCGATCCGTTTTCATTTTCGATCGACGTCCAACTCTTAATAAAGAAAACGGAAACTTGGAAACCGAACCGACCATCATCAGCAGCATCAGACAGAACAACGTCGCATATAGTTAAATAAATAGATAAATAAATAAATAGATAAATAAATAAATAAATAAATGAATAAATAAATAAATAAATGAATAAATAAATAAGAGGCGAACACAAGCTAACGAAGGAAACTAAACAAGCCCCCTTCCCCCCCCCAAAAAAAAAAAAATCAGCTACACAAATTTGTAATGAGAAAAATACTAAACACTTGGTAGTCGTAATCTCTCCTCCCCCTTCCCCCCCCCCCCATTCCTCCCTCGGCCATCCACCCCACCTACATCCACCCTCCCTCCCTCCCCCAATCCCCCCCCTCGACCCCACGTCAAGAACCCCGCTGTCAGACAGCAAATAACGCACGTAAATCGGACATCTGACAGGGGAGGGGGGTGGGGGGGGATTACGATTCTAGAATCAGCAGGAGGGGAAGGAAAGGAAGGGAGGGAGGAACGGAGGGAGGGAGGGAGGGAGGGAGGGAGGGAGGGAGGTAAGGAAGGGGGAATGGGAAAGGAGGGAAAGGAAAGGGAGGAATGGAAGGGGAGGAGAAGGAAAGATATTAAAGGGGAGGAAAGGGAAAGGAAGAAGACGAGGAGGATGGGAAAGGTAAAATGGAGGGGGTAAGGGAAGTCAATGAAGGAAGAGAAAGAGAGGTAGGAGGAGGAGGAGGAGGAGAAGGAATAGAAAGAGATCAGGATAAGGAGAAGGAAGAGAAGGGGAGGAGGAGGAGGGAGAAGAGGAGGAGAGCAGAAGTAGGAGGAGGAGGAGGAGAAGGAAGAGAAAAAGGGGGAGAGCATATCCAAAAGGCCCTGTCGAAGAGTGTCACTTCTCCTCCCCACCCACCCATGTCTCCCCTCTTCCCTCCCCTCCCCTCCCCTCCCCCCTCCTTCTAAACACCAAGGCCCACCGACCTCTGACTCTCTCTCGCTTGGCCGGATTAACCTCGCCCTCGACAGCTGATCGGACGCCTTCGCTTCGCTCGAGGATCAGCGCTCGTTCGCGTCCTCTTCCTGCCACTCAAAGGGGAGGGAGGGGGGTAGAGGGGGAGGGGGTAGAGGGAGAAGGAGGGGGAGGAAGGGATAGAGGGAGAGGGAGAGGGAGGGAAGGGATTGAGGGAGAGGAAGAGAGGGAGAGAGGGAGAGAGGAGAGAGGAGAGAGAGAGAGGGAGTATAGAGAGAGAGAGAAGAGAGGAGTATAGAGAGAGAGAGAGAGAGAGAGAGAGAGAGAAGAGAAGAGAGAGAAGGGAGAGAGAGAGAGAGAGAGAGAGAGAGAGAGAGAGAGAGAGAGAGAGAGAGAGAGAGAGAGAGAGAGAGAGAGAGAGAGAGAGACAAACAAGACAGAGACAGCAACGAAAGAATCCGAAATTTCCAAACCAAACGTTTACTTTCCTCCACCCTCCCTCCCCCTCTATCCCTACCCCCTACTCAACCCCCCCCCCCCCGAATCTTCCCCTTCCCCCCTCCCTGCCCCCTACTCAACCTTTTCCCCCCTCCCCCTCGACCCCATCAGGAGCGGCGACTCGGTTCCTCTTTGGCGAGTGTTGGCCTCCCGTCGAAACTATCGTGTGACACCTAATGACCTCCGCTAATATTTGGCCAGCCGCCCCCGAGCCCGCTACACCGTCACCCGATACCGCTCATGCACGCACGCATGCACGCACTCGCGGCAGAAACCCCGATCTCGCACGAAGACACACACACACATACATATGGGCTGTTTTCGCCGATACATATACATATAATTATATATATATACATATACATATAATTATATATATATATATATAATAATATATATATTATATATGTATATATATTATATATAAATTATATATATTATGTATATATGTATATATATAATATAGATATATATTATATATATTATATATATATAATATATATATATATATATATATATATATATATATATATATATATATATATATAAATTATATATATATATATATTATATATATATATAATTATAATATATATATAATATATTATATATATATATATAATTATATATATATATATAATATATATATCATATATATATATATATATATATATAAATATATTATATATTAATTATATAATGTTGGTTTTGTGTTTTGTTTGTGTTTGAGTTTTATTGTTTGTATTTAACTGTGTGTGTGTGTGTGTGTGTTGTGTGTGTGGTGTGTGTGTGTGGTGTGTGTGTGGTGTGTGTGTGTGTGTGTGTGTGTGTGTGTGTTGTGTGTGGGTGGTGTGCGATGTGTGGTGGCGACGTGCATGTGCGTGTGCGAGTGCGTGTGCGTCTGTCTGCCTGCCTGTCTGCCTGCCTGTCTCGCACCCCCCGCCGCCCTCCCCTCTCGCACCCCACGTACTCAAAACAATCCTAACACTTTTTCTTCCTCCCAATACTGTCAATTAAACCAAAATTTCTTCAAGCCTCGCGCCGCGTTAACTCCTGCGCCCTATGCTAAGTCACGTTTAGCATCGTGTAAGCGGAGCATCTAGCATCTTTAAGCCACAGACTTTTTCCCTTCACTCCCCCCCACTTCTTATTCCTTTCCTTTTCTTCTTCTTTTCTTCTTCTTCTTCTTCTTCTTCTTCTTCTTCATCTTCATCTTCATCTTCATCTTCATTCATCTTCATCTTCATCTTCATCTTCATCTTCATCTTCATCTTCATCTTCATCTTCATCTTCATCTTCATCTTCTTCTTCTTCTTCTGCTTCTTCTTCTGCTTCTTCTTCTGCTTCTTCTTTTTCTGCTTCTGCTTCTTCTGCTTCTGCTTCTGCTTCTTTTTCTTTTTCTTTTTCTTTTTCTTCTTCTTCTTCTTCTTCTTCCTGCTCCTCATCTCCCTTTCCTTTCTCCTCTTCCATTCTCTTGTTATTCCTCTTTCTCTTTTCCCAATTTTCTTTCCTCGCTTCTCCTTCTCTTTCTTTTCTCTCTTCGTCTCCTCTTCCTCTTTCTTTTCTCTCTTCTTCTCCTCCTCCTCTTTATTCTTCTTTTCCCTTTCATCCTCCTCCTATTTCCTCTCCTTCACCTCCCCCTTCCTTCTCTTCCGCTTTTTTTATCTTCGCCCTTATTAAAAACATCATTAAAATGGGAATGGCAGGAAATGAAAAAAAAAAGAAAGAAAAAAAAGAAAAAGAAAAAAAAAAGACCGATCGCTTACGACATTAAAAGGAACAAAAAAAAAATATATATATAAACGAAAAAAAAAAAAATAATAACAAGAAATCTTAAAAATGAACCTACTATAAATCGAAAAAAATAATATAAAAACCAAAAATAGAAATAAAATATCGCACTTACGCACCCCCCCTCCCCCCATATCCTCCATCCCCCCTCCCCCCCATATCCTCCATCCCCATTTCCCGCACCCTTTGCCTCTCATTTCTTCTCTCTTTCATCTCCCCTTCCCCTCCCTCCCCCCCTTTTTCCTTCTCCCCCCCACGCGCACCTCGACCTCCCCCATTTGAAATTATTTTCTCCTCTCCTTTTCCCTTTCTTCGGGCGAGCAAAAGGCATCAAAAAGTGGCATTTTCACCTTTATCAGCAGCAGGCGGAAAAACGGCCGCGCCAAAAGAATTCATTAAACTGGCGAACTGATAGCAACGGGGGGAAAGGGGTGTGTGCGTGCGCGCGTGCGTATCTAAGGAGATGGAGAGGGGGGGGGGGAGGGAGGGGGGGGGAGGAGGAGGGGAATGGAGGAAGAGGATGGAGGAAGGGGTGAAGAATGGAGGAGGAAGGGAAGGCCGATCAAAATGGATATGAAAAGTATAAAGGCGGGAGATAGGAACAGAGAAAGGGAGATAGAGGAGGGGAGGAGAAAGAAGGGGAAAGGACGTAGCGGAGAAAGAAAGAGAGAGAGAGACGAAAAGAAAAAGGAAAGTGACAAAGGCCGATAAATTTATAATGGGAGTGAGAGAGATGGAGAGAGAAAAGAAGAAAAACGAAAGAGAAACGAAGAGAGCGAGAACTAGGGAGAGGCCACGGCGTAGCGAGAGAAGGAGAAAAGTAGAAAAGGAGAAAAGGAGAAAAGGAGAAGAGGAGAGAGGAGAAGAGAGAGAGAGAGAGAGAGAGAGAGAGAGAGAGAGAGAGAGAGAGAGAGAGAGAAAGAGAGAGAGAGAGAGAGAGAGAAGAGAGAAGAGAGAAAAGAGAGAAAGAGAGAAAAGAGAGAAAGAGAAAAAGAGAGAAAGAGAGAAAAGAAAGAGAAAGAGAAAGAAAAGGAGAAAGAAAATGAAAAAGAAAAAGTAAGAGAAAGAGAAAGAAAGAGAAAGAGAAAGAGAGAGAGAGAGAGACGACCACCAGGCAATAAAGCAGAGCTCCATGTATGACTGACACCCCATCCTCCAGCTTTCCTTTCAAGCTCGGCGGCCAAAGACGGAGAGAGCTTGAGCTCCGAGCCCGGCGCCCATTTTTTTTCTCCCTCTCTCTCTCTCTCTCCCTTTTAAATCTTCTGATGTTTACCTTTGGAACCGACAGCTATTTTGACATCAAATTTGCATTTCTCTTCCTTTATATACCGTGTTTTTTTTTGTTTTGTTTTTTAACATTAATTATTTTTTTGCTGTTTCCTTGTTTTATCGTGTTTCTTATTCATTCTTTCTTAGTTGTCTCGTTACCTCTTTTCTCTCTTTCTCTTTCTCACTTTTCTCTCCCTCCTTCACCTTCCTTCTCTCTTTCTTTCTTTATGTCCCCCTTTCTCCCTTCCTCCTCCTCTTCCTCTTCCTTTTCGTTCCTTCATTTACTCTCTTCGCCGCGTCACTCCAAAATTTCGCCCCTTCTACCTTTCCTCCATCTATCTTTCTCCCTCCTCCCTCTTTATCTTTCTAATATACTCCATCCCTTTTCCTTCTCTCCTTCCCTCTTCCTCCCACCATCTTCCTCCCTTTCACTCTCCGATTTATCTCATTTCTCTCTCTTTCCTCTTCTACCTCCTCTTCTCTCTCTCTCTCTCTCTCTCTCTCTCTCTCTCTCTCTCTCTCTCTCTCTCTCTCTCTCTCTCTCTCTCTCTCTCTCTCTCTCTCTCCATTTCGTTCCCTAATTTACTCCCTTCGCCACGTCACTCTCCGAAATCTGTTTCCCTCCTCCTCCCCCTTCCCCTCCCATTCCTCCTCCTCCCCCTCCTCGTCCTCCTCCTCCTCCTCCTCCCCTTCCCCCCTCCTCTTCCCCTTCCCCCTCCTCCTCCTCCTCCTCCTTCTCCTCCTCCTCCCCCTTCCTCCCTCCCCTCCCCCCTCCTACGTCCTCGTCCCTCCTCCTCCTCCTCCAACCTCCCCTCCCCCTCCCCCTCCTCCTCCGATCTCCCGAAGTGACACTCAATGATGACGAGGCTCTCTGTCGCCTGTCGAGATGGAGAGACTCATTTAATACATTGGTGAGCTGCTAAAACCGCCCTAGGGTCACCTCTGCATAAGGGTCACGTTGGAAGAAAGCTTGTCTTATCCCGTTTCTATCTCTCCTTTCTATCTCCCGTTTTTTTCTATCTATTAGTGGCTCTTCTCTTCTCTTCTCTTTCTATTCTTCTTGCTGTCTTACTACCTCCTCTTTGATCGTTTGTTTTGTTGTTCATCTTCCCTGTTTTAAAAGTAATTGCTTGAGGTATGCTTCTTATCTACCTCGTTTATTGCTCTTTCTTCTCGTATTTCATTTAATTTCATTTCTTCTTCGATTTTCCGTATTATAAAATGTTTTTATTTTTATGATTATACGTCTTATCCGAATTTTTACTAATGCTTTTCATTTGGATTTTTTTCCAATCTCATTATTCATAACTATTCCTTAAGAAGCATCTTGCAATTTCTCCTAATTCTCATTATTCTCTCTTCTCTTCTTCGCTCTCCCCTTTCTGTTCCTGCCGTCCTCTTTTTTCCCCTCTTCTCTTCTTCCCCTCTTTTTTCCAGTTTCCTTCTCCTCCTCCCCCCCTTTCCCCTCCTCCTCCTCCCTCCCCTTTTCCCTCTCCTCCTCCCCCCTTTCTTCTCCTCCTCCTCCTCCTCCCTCTTTCTTCTCCTCCTCCTCCTCCCTCCCCCTTTCTTCTCCTCCTCCTCCTCCCCCATTCACTTAAGACTGAAGAGTCCAGCGATAAAATGTTTGGTAGCAATCAATATCCTCCTCCTGAGCTGCGTCGAGTGACATCTCTCGATATATGTTAATGAGGACCTTCTGGCGAGTCCCAATGAGAGGCTCGAGTACCTTTCCAGGCCAGACTAGACGCACACGCACACGCACACACACACAACACACACGCATACGCGAAAATACGCGCACGCAAATACTGACATAGGCATACGTCGGCACACGCACATGTAGACTCATGTATGAGCAGACTCACGTATGAGCAGACTCACGTATGAGCAGACTCACGTATGAGCAGACTCACGCAGACTCACATACAACACGCGTATGGCGCCGTGCGCCCGATGCACAAATCACAAAGTTCTATCATATTCTCCCAAAGCGCGCAAAGTAGAAAACCATAGCACACACCGCAATAAAAACAAACAAACGTACATTTACGATTAATTCACCTTTAAAAAAATAAAATAAAAATCATCCGCTTTTATCCCCCCTTTGCAATATGTGTTTATATAAATTTATTTTCACCATATTTTTTTTCTCTCTCCAGACGAACGATCCTGGGTCATAAAATTCTCCTAAAGAGATTGGATAGCTTTTGAGAAAATAATACCCGTCCCCCTCCCCCATCTCCCCGTCCCCCTCCCCCATCTCCCCTTCCCCTTCCCCTTCTCCCCCCCCTCCCCTCCCCCCCTCATCTTACCCTACGTCACGTGATCACTCGAGAAAAATAATGAAAAATTGGAAATCCATCCTTCCGTTTCCTTATTACGCACTGCGCTTCACGCGGCATATCATTCTCTATGTCATTATGTCTTGGTATGTCTTCGTTTACTGTTTATTTGCATTATATACTTTTTGAGAATAAGAGTGATGGATAAAGAAAAATTGAATGAAAATATGAGAGAGGAGAGAGAGAGGAGGGAGAGGAGAGAGGACGAGGAGGAGCGAGGGGAGAGAGAGCGAGAGCGAGAGCGAGGAGAGAGAGGAGAGAGAGAGAGAGAGAGAGAGAGAGAGAGAGAGAGAGAGAGAGAGAGAGAGAGAGAGAGAGAGAGAGTGTGTGTGTGTGTGTGTGTTTAAATGCAAGTGGAAATAGTGAAGACGAGAAGCTGAAAGTGAACGCATAAGAAGAAATAAAAAGATGAAGATAAACCACGAAGGCTATTAACGAAAACGAGAAAAAAACGATGACATAAACAGTAAAAAAACATATAATATATATATATATATATATATATATATATATATATATATATATATAATAAGAAGGTCAGGCTTGCTCCCCCGCCGCTGTCGCCACGGTCGACTTTTCCATTTCCCCTTCGTCTTCTCCTCCCCCCTCCCCCCCATGACTCTCAGATCCTTTCCCCTTCTCCCCTCCCCCTGTCAAGGCTCGGAGGCGCCGTCAGTGGGCCCAGACACCTTCAGCCTGCACCGGCAGAGGAATGATAAAGGGCACAGAGGCGCCGGCAATACATCCGTGCATATGACATATGCCAGGAGCACTGGAGGGAGAGGAGATGGGAGAGAAGGTGAGAGTGCGGGGAAGAGGGAGAGGGGGAGCGAAGGGAGAGGAAGTGAATAAGCGGAAAAGAGGCAAGGATAGCCTTTGTGAGAGGGGGAGATTGGGGAGGGAGGGAAGGAGGGAGGGAGGGAGGGAGGGAGGAGGAGAGGAGGAGAGGAGGAGGAAAAGGGGAGGAGGAGGAGGAGGAGAGAGGAGGAAGGAGAGTGAGGTAGAAGAGAGGAGGAAGTGGGAGGGAGGGAGGGGAGGAGGAGAGGAGGAGGAGAGGAGGAGAAGGAGGAGGAGGAGGAGGAGGAGGAGGAGGAGTGGAGGGGGGGGGGGAGAATGCGGATATCGGAAAGAAGATAAAGAAAACGAGATAGAAAAAAGATACAGCCTCGGGGGCGAAAAAAATTAGAAAATGAATGCGCAGATTTTTAAGAAACAAAAAAAAAAGGGGGGGGGGGGGAATCAAAGGGGTTATAAAGGAAAGAGATATTCGAACAGAGAACCTCAAAAAAATAATAATAATAAAATAATAAATACAAATACAAATTTCATCAAACGATTAACTCTTTCTTCCTTCCCTTGCCTCCCCCCCCTTTTCCATAATGCCCCCCCCTTTCCGCCTTCTTACATATTTCCCTCTCCTACCCTTCCCCTCCCCCCTCCCCCCTCCCCCTTCATGCTTAATCCTCCCCCCCTTCTCGTGTTTTCATACCCTTATCCTCCCTCTTCCTTCCCCACCTCCTACCCCTATCCCCTATCCCCTTTCCCCTTTCCCCCCTATCCCCTGTCCCCTATCCCCTCCCTTCCCCCTTCCCCCTTAGGCTTGCAGGACTCGTTAGCCTCCCCCCCCCCCTCCAGCTCCCTCGCCAGAACCCGGGCATGAGACCCAAACCCTAATGGGGTAAACACATGCTCTTCCCCTTTGCTCGAGTCCCGTGCCGCCGACCCGACTCGATCCGACGCGACCCGACCCGACCGCGATTCGACATGATTCTACACGACCCGATCCGACGCTGAAGTCCGACCCGACTCGATCCGACGCGATTCGACCCGATCCGATTCGACCCGATTCGACACGACCCGATCCGACGCGATTCGAACGACGGGGTGAAATGAGATTGGAAAACGGATTTGTCAAAAAGAAAATAGGTGTAAAATGAAAACAGGTGTAAAAGAAAATAGGGAAAAACGGAAAAAAGGGGGTGAATGGAAGAAAAGAAAGAGGAGTATGGAAAAGAAAAAAAAAATAGAAGAAGGGAAAAACGGGTGAAATCGAAGAAAAGCAGGAGGAAGTGAAAGGGGAAATAGGGAGATGAAGAAAAGGGAGAAGGGGAAATTGGCGAAATGAAGGGTAAGTAAAAGAGAGGGAGAAAGGAAGAAATACGGGGAAAATCGCCGAACGGAAGAATTAGTAAACGAGATGAGGAGGAAATATAAAAGAAAGCAGAATTAATAAAAAAAAAAAAAGAATACAAAAACATAAGTAGAAGAGAGGGGAAGAATGAGTAAAAATGGGGTGAAAGAAAGAAAGAAAAATTCCCTATTCACAATCGCACTCATTATCACCGCTACCCTGAACGAGCGTTGGGATTTGACGCCGACAATCCTCTGTGGTTTTAAGTAATCCCAGGGTACATCCAGCACCCTTACGCCACGAGGAAAGGCTTCAAGAAAAAAACGATATGAGAAACAGCAAAAGACAAATAATCACGTCGGGGACAAACACAAGTTGACAAGCCAACCTCATTCTACAAGGGACGCCACTTGCAAAGCCCCCCAGACGCATGCTAACAACAATAACAACAGCGAAAAATGAAAACGAAAACAGCAGCTAAAAGACCGCAACGACCCCGCAAATCTCGAGAAACGGCGAGACCGCGCGAGAACAACACAACAATCCACCCTTTTCTCGTCGCCGTCGCACACAGTCGCTGTTACTGCCGTCGCTGTCGTGGCGGAGCGAGACGACGACGGCGGCGGCGGCTGCTATCAGAGAGCGAGGGCTCATAAAAGTCCGTAAACAGGAGATAACATGATAAAAAGGCGGCGGGAGACGGCGGGTAAACACATTGCGACGGCCCGCGCGGACGGCCTGGATGAGCATCTGACACGATGATTTGCGCTCCATTTGTAATCCTCGGGAGAGCCAGATAGCGCCTCGGCCGTCGGGACCGTCGCAGGCGCTGCTGTGGGGTCACGAGGGGGCCCGGGACGAGGAGAGGGGAGGGAGAGGGAGGGGACGTCGTGGTGGGGGAGGACATGGGGAGACGCCCGTGGTGGGGGGAGAAGGCATGGGGAGAAGGGAGGGCACAGGAGGGGGAGGGGAATGCATGCCCACACGTACAAAAAGGCGAATGTGAGAAAAGGAAGGTGAAAAGGAAGGACAGGAATAAATACAGGTAGATGTGGTTCTGAAATGAGATGAGGTTAGGACGAGGGGGGGGGGGGAAGAGGAGGAGGACGACGACGAAGGGAAGGAGGAGGAGGAAGGGAAGGAGGAGGAGGAGGAGGAGGAGAAGGAGGAGGAGGGGGAGGGGGGGGAGGAGTAGGAGCAGGGGTAGAAGTACAAGTACAAGTAGGAGTAGGAGGTGGGGAGGTTATCACTCAACACGACCCGGCGCCTCATTCCCCTACCCCCACCCCCCACTCGGGCCCCATGGGAGAGGCCGCGTCACGGGGATGCATTACTAAACAATAAATAACTCTCGATGCTCGTCGCCTCACTCCGGTCTCGCCTAAACAAAGCAACACCCACTCCCTCCCCCCCTCGAAATCCCCCCCCCTCAGACGCCCACACTCAACACCGACACCTCTCCCCCCCCACCCCTCGCACGCCCGCACCCGACCCCCAACCCCCTCCTCCCACGCCCATACCCGAACTTGACTGACAACCCCAACAATGGCCGCCCTCACATCTCACGCCCGGGTTGAGTGATCTACTAATGCCTCAAAACCTTCTTCTGTTCTTTGCTTCCTTCCCTTTATAAATCATCATCATCATCATCATCATCATCATCATTATCCTTCTTTTCTCTCCCTCGTCCTTTTTTTTTTTTTCTTTTTTTATCAAAATCATGACGAATGCTCAAAAACACGATTCTCCTCCCACAATCGATTTTGCCGTTCGGCTGAAGCGACTTCTTGATCTAGACGAAAGCCAACTAGCCATACTGACAGACAAGCAGACAGACAGACAGACAGACAGGTAGGGACAGACAGACAACACTAAAGACAGCTTCATCCGCTTCTCCGTCCCATTCCCAGGCAGGTATATCAACACAACCCCTCTTTTGTCGTGCATGTCAGTCTGCATGTCAGTCTGCATGTCCGACACCTTGACACCTCCTCGCTGCCAGCCTCTTGTACATCCCCTAACCCCCCGCCCCACCCCCACACCTCCCCCTACCCCCCAAAAAACCACATTTCGAGTGTTTGTGGAAAGACACTTCGTGGCATGAGTGCCAGGTCTTGTCTCCTCCTGAGGACCTTCTCTCGAGGAGATGACACCGTCCTAAGAGGTGTACATAAAAGAAGGAAAAAACAAAAATAGACAAAAAGAGAGACCAAAAACAAGTAAATAAATAAAATAAAAAAATAAAATAAAATAGGAAGAAAAAATCAACGCGAGGTTATTCCTAATATCGTCCTGGATTTTATTTTGGACAATAAGACATCTCTCCTTTTTTTTCTTCTCTCTCTCTCTCTCATTTCCCATTAATCTAGAAACTGGTTTTATCTCTACTGTCTGAAGTGGAAAGTGGGAACGAAGGAACGAACGATAGACATGGAAAAAAAAGAAAGACAGATATAGACGAAGAGAAGGCAGACAAACAGACATAGAAAGAAAGACAGGCAGACAGACAAAACAAAGACAGACAGTCACAAACAGACATTGAAAGACAGAGACAGAGAAGACCACTTTATTAACCCCTTCTCCCCTTCTCTCCATTCCCCCCCTCCTCCCCCCCCCACACCCCCAATTCTCCTGACGGGTGACAGACGACGATAGAGATAGTGGGGGAGGATGGAGATTACCTGGGCCGGCGTGACGGTGACGGCCGGGGGACGGAATGCCGCGTCTGATGGGGGGGGGGGAGGGGGTGAATGGGAGATTGGGGGGGGAGGGGGGGTGGAGGGGGAGGGGACAGGTGGAGGGGAAAGGTAGAGGGGACAGTAACAGACACAGATTAATCACTTCATCGAGCTTCCAGACATGGGGAAATGGGGAGAGTGGGGAAGGGATGAGGAGGGGGATAAAGAGGAAGGAAGGGGAGAGGGGGAGAGGAGGGGAAGATGGGGGACAGACGTGGGGAAGGGATGAGGAGGGGAGAAAGGGGAAGGAAGGGAATGAAAAGGGCAAAGAGAAAGAAAGGTATCGATATAAGGGAAAAAATGTAAAAGATAAGAAGAGAATGGTGGGAAAGCAAAGAAGATAAAATAAGGAAGGGAGCAAGAGCACAAGGGCAGGAGGAGGAGGAGGAGGAGGAGGAGGAGGAGGAGGAGGAGGAGGAGGAGGAGGAGGAGGAGGAGGAGGAGGAGGAGGAGGAGGAGGAGGAGGAGGAGGTGGAGGGGAGGAGGAGGAGGGGGGGGCATGGAGAGGGGGCAGGGGAGGGCCCGAACGCCAAAATCGTCGGCTACTCATTACCACTCGCTTAAAAAGTGTAAACAAAACAAACTGTGTTTACACCCGGCGGACCATAACGTCATGCAACGTCTAAAATTACACCCAACCTCTCAATACGTCCACTGACGGCTAGACGTCGCACGGACAGAGGGAAAAAAAAAATGACGAAAGCTCATCAATGGACCGAGGTGAGAGTGACGTCACGCGGCACGGATGCGATGACAGCGAAGTCCGACGTCGGTGCCACGCGGTGCCACCACGCCGCCCTCGGCACCTGCACAAACACCGTCGCCGCCGCCGTCGGGAGCGTCGTGGGTGGCGGCGGAGGCGAGGGGGGAGGAGGGAGAGGGAGGGGGAAGAGGGGGGGAGGGAGAGGGAGGGGAAAGAGGGAGAGGAAGGGAGGAGGGAGAGGGAGGGGAAAGAGGGAGAGGAGGGGAGGAGGGAGAGGAGAGGAGGAGGGAGAGGGAGGGGAGGAGGAGGAGGAGGAGGAGAAGGGAGGAAGGACACGAGGCGAAAATCCCTCGCCGAATTGACACGACCAGACAAATGACAAACACGACACGAAACGACTCCCTGAGCCGAGAACGACCCTCCCGGCGAACAAGCAGTTAGCACCCTCTTCGCGTCGAGCAAGGATGAGCAACATGGTGGCAGCGGTTGAAGAAAAAAAAAGAAAAACAAGAAGACTAAGGGCGAGGGGAAAAAAAAAGAGAAAAAAAGCTAGAAAAATAAATCGACGAAAAGAGAAGAGGAAAATAGCGAAAGGATCATTAGTGGCAATCAGCTGGTGTCGACTCTCGATGACACGTGGTGGGCGGCGGTGACAGTGTTTAGCACGTCGCCCACCGCTGAGAGACCTCCTCCCCCCCACCCCCACCCCCACTCTCTCCCTGCCCACCTACCCACCTACCCAACCCTGGCCGCCCACACCTGCCCACCCCCCTGCCCACCTACCCACTCCTGCCCACCACCTGCCCCGACACGCCAAAAGGGGGAAACGAGGGAGACAGAAAAAAAAAAGAGGGGAGATTAGGAAGGGGGGGGGGGAGATATTTACGTCTGATTACTCGCAAGGGTTCCGTGGCCTTTCATCGGAGGTCCATTTAAATCCTAAATGCCCTTTTCCCATTCGCCGAAGGTGTAATCTGCCACAGGACGACCGGTAAATATTAAGAATCAACACGCACTGTCTCCCTGTTTCCCTGATTCTCTCTCTATTTCTCTCTCTCTCTCTCTCTCTCTCTCTCTCTCATTTCATCTCTCTCTCTTCTCTCCTACTCTCCTCATTTCTCTCATCCTCTCTATTTCTCTCTCTCTCTATTTCTCTCTCTATTTCTCTCTCTATTTCTCTCTCTATTTCTCTCTCTATTTCTCTCTCTATTTCTCTCTCTATTTCTCTCTCTATTTCTCTCTCTATTTCTCTCTCTTTCTCTCTCTCTCTATTTCTCTCTCTATTTCTCTCTCTCTCTCTCTCTCTTCCCCGTCCATCCTCGCGGACTTTGTAACACGTCCTCCTCACTCAACCCGGAGGTCCTACTCGAGGAAGGGCCCTGAAACGCTCTCTTTGGGACTCCTGTCAGCGGCACCTCGTCCTTCGGCACTCCTACGCGGAGGTGTGGAGGGGGGAGGGGGGAGGGGGGGAGGGGGGAGGAAGAAGGATGTCAAGACGTGAGAGGAAGCTACCTGGGAGACATCTCCCGATGCTGAGCAGATGACGTCATCGCGGAGGGTGAGAGGGGAGAGGGAAGGGGAAGAGAGAAGGAAGGAGGGGGAGAAAAAGGAGGAGGTGGAGGAGGAGGAGGGGGAGAAATAGGAGGAAGAGGAAGAGGAAGAGGAAATAGGAGGAAGAGGAAGAGGAAGAGGAAGAGGAAGAGGAGGAGGAGGGAGAAGGGGAGGAGGAAAAGGGGAATATGGAGAAATCAAAAGAGCTAGAGGAGGGGAAAGAGGAGGAGGAGGATGAAAGAAGTCGTTGAGAAGGAGAAGAAAGAAGAAGGAGGAGGAGGAGGAGGAGGAGGAGTATAGAAATAGACGGCGAGAGCCAAAAAAAGTCATCAAGGCAGGCGACAAAACAGCAAAACGAACAATCTGAACAACAATGCTCTAAATACAGAAACAGCAGGTGTATCAACGCAGGTTAAGAATTAGAAAGAAAGAAAAAAGAAACAAAGAAAAGAAAAGAAAAAAAAAACAAGACTCGCAAAACGAAAAAAAAAAACGCACAGGATATAAAACCTCGAAAAAAAAAAACGAAAGAAAATGAAAAAGAAAGAGAAAAATACCCGAGGGCCTCGAGAAATGACACCTGCAGGGCATACGTTTCCCGAGGTGTGTTTGGCACTCTCCTGGCACCGGCCTCCCTCTCTCTCTCGCTTGCAAAAGATTCGTCTTTCGTTGCCGCTAATTGATTTTCTCTTTCTTTCTCTTATCGTTATCATTATCATTATCATTATATAAATATATATATATATATTTTTTTTTTGGGGGGGATGGGGAGGGTAGGCGTTTCTTCTTTTTTTTTTCTTTTTTTTGTAAAGATTTTGTAAAGAAGGATGAAATGGTAAAAATCTGTCGTAGTAAACGGCGTAGAAAACGGCGGAGTAGTAAATTCAGCTTTTTTTTTTTTTTGTTGTGAATAATTGTAATACTAAATAATACGAATTACGATGATATGATAAAAAAAAAAAAAACGCGCGTCTTTTCCTTTTTTCGCTCCGCCTTTTCCTCTCTCTCGCTCCACCTTTTCTCCCCTTCGCTCTCCGCTTTTTTTTTTCGCTACCTTCTCGAAGACAAGATGGAGGAACAAACACAACGAGCGGGTTGTTTGTGCTTCGGCGACACTGCCAAAGACAATAATCAGATTTCATGAGGCCCAAGGGATGATAGTGCATGACTCGGCAGATTTTTCTATTTTTCTTTACACCCCCCTATCCCCCTCCTTTCACCCCCATCCCCTATCCCCGTCCTTTCACTGCCCTCCTCCATCCCCTCCCTTTCCCCTCTCCCATCTCCCTTTTTCCCCCCCATCTCGTACCCGCCAAAAATCGTGTCATGAAAGCTAGACCTATTTGTACACTAAACAAGGGAGGTCACACTCGAGGCGTGCGGCTGCCTGCGAAGGGGAACCCGAGCGCCGCTCCCGCCAGGTCAGGCAGGCAGGCAGGCAAGGCTCTGTGTCATGCGCGCCAAATTCATGACTTTACTTGGACTGTGTCAACAATTCGCGGGGCTGATTCACTGCAGCAGCTCCCGTTCGGGGGGGGGGGATGGGAGGAGGAGGATGGGGGGAAAATGGGGGAGGCGGAATGGGGGGAAAAGATGAGGAGGAGGAGGAGGGAGGAGGAGAGAGGAGGGGGATGGGAGGAGGAGGATGGGGGGAAAGGGAGGAGGAGGAGGAGGAGGAGGAGGAGGAGGAGGAGGAGGAGGAGGAGGAAGAAGAGGAAGGAGGAGGAGGAGGAGGGAATATGTGATGATTGAGATGCATGTCGATTTTTAATCTACCATGCTTACAACAGCAGCAGCAATAATAATAATAACAATAATAATAATAATAATAATAATAATAATAATGTGCATATGACACCACCCTCTTTATCAACTGGATATATAAATCCTCCTCATTCATGTTCACTTAACCATTCCCTTTTCTGTTTACTGCAACTATCAACTTTTCCCGGAATTAAAAAAAAAAACAGTTTCTTTTTTTCGTTAATAGTAGATAACTAGGGAAAGAGGTTTTGACTTTGCGGCAATTAATCGAGTGTTTTGGTTAAATAAAGAGAGATGCAAGATTAATACGTTTGTGTACAATATCCCATAATTGCGCCCAGCCGCCCACCCACCCGCCGCCTCGCCCACCCTTGTACAGTCACCCGCCCACCTATCCCCCCATCCCCCTATCCCCTTTTTCTACCCTCCACCCATCCAACTCCCCCTTCCTCTTCCTCTTCCTCTCCCCTTCTTCCTTCACTCTTCACACTCCCGCGCCCACTCAACCTCACCCACCACTCTTCCCCTGTCTCTTCACCCTCACTCCTTCACCCTTACCCTCTCCCTCACTTCTTCACCCTCACCCCTCTCCCCTCATCCTCACTTCTTCACTCCTCCCCCTCTCCCCTCATCCTCACTCCTTCACCCCTCATCCTCTCCCCTTCTCCCCTCACCCTCCCGCGCCCATCCACCCTCAGCCTCACCCCGCCTAGATAAAAAGGCGTGTGAGGGCGGGCAAGGTAAACAGTAGCGTCATTAGCGCTCCCCGCCCACGCCCATCAGCGGTCAACCGGGGTCGTCGAGGGGAGCTGTGGGCGTGAGGAGGGGAAGGGAGGGGCAGGCGGAGTGTGAGGAGGGGAAGGGAGGGGCAGGGGGAGTGTGAGGAGGGGAAGGGAGGGGCAGGGGGAGTGTGAGAATAAGGGAGGGAGTGGAAAGGGGAAAAGAGAGGCGAGGGGAAAGGAGAGTCAAAATCGGGGGCGAAGTAAGGGAGAGAGGGACAAGGAAGGGGAAAGGGAGGGAAGGGAGGAAAGGAAAGCGAGAGGAAGGGGCAGAAGAGGGAAGTGAGAGGCGAGGGTGAGGAGTGAGGAGTGAGGGAGAGGGGGGGGTGGCACTCATACTTAACCCAAGAGGTCGTAGAACTGATAACAAAGTGCTGAGTCACTCCCAGTCATGCTTAAGTTACCACCACAGGGCGAGAGGCCGACGGTAGGGGGGAGGGGGTATGCGTGGGTGGGGGGAGGGGGGTATGTGTGGGTGGGTGGAGGGGGTAGTAGGAGGGGTATGAGAATGGACATTGGGGTAGTGAGGGGGGGGGAGATGAGTTCAAGAAGGAGGGAGAGGGGGAGGGGACGGGAGAAGAGGAAGGGAGAGGAGGAGGGGGAGGGGAAGGGAGAAGAAGGAGGGGGAGGGGAAGGGAGAAGAAGAAGGGGGAGGGGAAGGGAGAAGAAGGAGGGGGAGGGGGAGGGGACGAGTCATGGGGGGGAGGGTTACCAGGCGGCGAGAAAACACAGCTTATCTATCAAGTAAAATATCGGTCTTATCAGTGGCCTTTATAAACAAGCGCACATAAGCCTATCCCAGACAGGCAACTTGCAAGCACTGTGTCAGCAACTGCTTTCAAGCTGCATCTCTAATTGTGCTTTTGCAGCTTCCTACCGCCTGCTTGCTTCGGACTGACCTAGTTCATTATTTTGAACATTATTTCCGTGTATTATTGTGTCAAGTTGTTACTGTTATTATTATCACTGTTGTCATTAACGTTATCTTTATCAATATAATTATTACTACATTATCAGTGACGTAATCAACACCATCATAATTTAATTTTTTATTAACCTTAACCTTCACCGAATATTCCACTTTAAAGCTACAACTAATATTATTTTATTCATCTAATTACATTCTGATTCACGCCTCCCTCACCCCCCCCTCCTTCTCGCCCCCTAACCCCCCTCCTTCTCCCTCCCTCATCCCCTCCTTCTCAACTACCTCTCCCTCCGTCCCTCCCTCATCCCCCTCCTTCTCCCTCCCTCCCTCACCTCCCTCTCCCTCATCCCCCTCCTTCTCCCTCCCTCTTTCCCATCCCCTGCTCCCCATCCCCCCTTGGCACTTGACTGATCGCTTAATCGGCCATAGACAATTGAGGATCCGTTCCAGAGAAAATTAATAAGGACGCGATTTCTAGAACTTTCTCCTTCCGTCTTGAGGCCTGAGGGGACCGCTGTTGTTTTGGTTAGTCTGTTTGTGTACGTGTGTGTGTGTACGTGTGTGTGTACGTGTGTATGTGTATGTGCGTCTTTATTCTTCATTTATCAATTACATTACCTCCTCAATTTCTCCACCTCCTCCTCCTCCTCCTCCTCTTCCTTCTCTTCATCTTCCTTTTCTTCGCCCATTTTTTTTTCTCTTTTTTTATGAAAATGCTCTCAGTGCTATACGCTATCATAGGTTGACGGTATCGCTCGTCTTTTCGGCTTACAACAGCCGGCCTGAATAGAGAGGACTGTTCAGAATTTTGCTTATTCTCTTCTCTTCTCTTCCCTTCTCGTCTCTTCTCTTCTGCGTCTTTCTCTTCTCGTCTTCTTCTCTCTCATTCTCTCCTACCTCTCTCTCTCCTCTCTTCTCTTCATCTTCTTTTCTTTCGTTTCTTTCTCTTTTCTGTTCTTTTTTCTAGTCTCTTCTCTCTCGTATCATTCTTATCTGTCTCTTCTCTCTCTTTCTTACTCCTCGTCTATTACTCGTCTTCTTTGCTGTCTCTTCTCTTCTCGTCTCTTCTCTTCTCTTCTCTTCTCTTCTCGTCTCTTCTAGTCTCTTCTCGTCTTTTTGCGTTCTTTTCCTTTCTTTCTCATTTTCATGTCTTTCGTTATGTTTTGTTTTATTCCATTAATTTGTTCTCCCCCACCTTTCTTATCCTTCTTCTATCTTATCCCCTCCTCCTTTTCTCTATCCTCCTCTTACTCCTCCTTTTCCTTCTCCTATCCCCCTTCCCTCCCTCCCTCCCTCCCTCCTTCCCTCCCTCCCTCCCTCCCTCCTACTGGGCTACAGCTGCAGCAATGGCATGGGTGAGGGGGTAGGGGAGGGGAGGAGGAGGGGGGGAAGCCACCACATATGTATCACAACACTTATACTTGAGTCTTTTCTGAGAGCAGGAGCTGTGTCCTTCACATGCGAAAGGAAAAACTATTTCTCTCTCTCATTCTCATTCTCATTCTCATTCTCATTCTCTCTCTCTCTCTCTCTCTCTCTCTCTCTCTCTCTCTCTCTTCCCCTTCCTCCTCCTCCTCCTCCTTATCCCCATTCCTCCTCCTCCTCCTCCTCTTCCTTATCCCCATTCCTCCTCCTCCTCCTTATCCCCATTCCTCCTCCTCCTCCTCATTCCCATTCCTCCTCCTCCTCCTCCACTACCGGGTGCCACCCCCGTCGGCGTGGCAAAAAGCGCGGCGTGGCACTGTAATGGGAGGCGCTGGGAGGGTCGGCCGACACCTCTCTGCCCTTCTATGTAGCCGCCCTGCCTTTTCTTATTCTCCCTCGTCTTGTTTCTTCCTTTGTTGCTGCTCCCTATTTGTTCGTCTTCTCCTTCGTCTTCTTTTCCATCTTCTTTTCTTCTTCGCCTCTTTCTTCGCCTTCGTATTCGTCTTTTTTGCCTTTTTCTTCTTCTTCCTATTCGTCTTCATCGTCTATTTCTTCTTCGTCTTCGTCTTTTTCTTCTTCGCCTTCTTATTCTTAATCTTTTCGTCTTTTCCTTCGTCTTTCGTTATTATTATTCCTCCTTTTCCGATCTTTATTGCTCTCACAGAATCTTCTCTTCCCTCTTTCTCTTTCCTTTCTTTTCTTTATTTCTTTTCTTCTTTTGTTTCCCTCTTCGTCCATCGTCCATTCCCCCTTCCTTCGTCCTTAAATGTTCAAAAAAGTTATCGAACATTTTCTCTTTTTTAACGAACATTTCCTTCTTCCATTTTCCCTTTTCCTCCTTTCTCTAGACCTATCGAGGGTAGGCCTGGCGTCACCCTCCCCCCCTCCCCTTCCCCCCTTCAACTCTCCCCACCCCCCCCCCCTTTCCCCTCCTTCGCCAGCAGGGGAAGAGTAACCCAAGCCGACCCTATCCTCGCCGGGGGGGGGGGGTTATGGGGGTAATATGGGGAAGAGGGAGAAAGGGGGGGGTGTTAGTGCCACAACTTTTCTTTCATCTTTTCTGTTCTTCATTATAAAGAAAAAAAAATCTTTCTACGGTCCTGGCCACACGTGGGGAGGGAAGGGGGGGGAGGTACGGGGAGGGGGAGGGGGAGGGGGAAGGTGTGTGTGTGTGTGTGTGTGTGGTGTGTGTGTGTGTGTGTGTGTGTGTGTGTGTGTGTGTGTGTGTGTGTGTGTGTGTGCGCGCGCGCCCGTGTGTGACCGAGCCATGTGCGTGCGCGGAGGTGCAAGTTACCGTAAGGCTGATGCGCCAAATGATCTTAAATGCGGGAACATAAACATGCTCGTAAGACTAAATAATAAGCACCTTCTCTAATGAAACGCAATTAATTCATTAAAAAACGCCAAACTGCCTAATTTGCTGGTAATTAAGCACGTCCCCCCCTTTCGTCGAGTTAACACGCTTTTCCCGCCTCGTGTGACGTCATTCCTAAGCAACGAAAGGACAACGAAGACGCACGAACGGAGGAGACACCCCCCCTCCCCCCCCCCCTCCCCCCCCTCCCACGCGCTGCCCTTGTTGCAAACGCTGCAATTAATTCCTCGCAACTATTTTCGCGCGCAATTACAGCACAATTCAACCTCTCTTTTTCTCTTCTTTTAATCTCCGACGATGTTTAGGGGAAAAAAAAATGGTGGTGGTAGTGGTGGAGGGAGG
This sequence comes from Penaeus monodon, assembly GCF_015228065.2. Taxonomy (NCBI): domain Eukaryota; kingdom Metazoa; phylum Arthropoda; class Malacostraca; order Decapoda; family Penaeidae; genus Penaeus; species Penaeus monodon. The sequence continues at coordinate 3,016,560 of NC_051428.1, read as the reverse complement.
GAGGGAGGGAGGGAGGGAGGGGGGAGGGAGGGAGGGGGGGGTTAAGTTACTCCCGACGTTGCCAGTGCCGCGAGAATTCCCTTTACTTCCGTTTTCCCTCTTTTTCCCCTCCTCTTCCCCCCCTTTACCCCTTCCTCCTCTCTATCCCCCTTTTCTCCGACGAACTCCTGCAGTCCGTCTTTTTAAGGCCAGTGTGTCTCACCTAATGCCCTCTTTCTGCCCCTCACAAGCGACCCGGCCGAGGGGAAATAAATCATGCCATGCAAAAGCAGTCATCTGTCGGTTCTTCTTTCCCCTCTTTCGGCCGACATGGTTGGCTCCCTCTCCTCTTTTTCCCCTCTCTCTTCCACTTCCCCTCTCCCTCTCCTCTTTTTCCCCTCTCTCTTCCACTTCCCCTCTCCCTCTCCTCTTTTCCCCTCTCCTTCCCTTCCTCTCCCTTCCCCCCTTGCCCCCTCCCCCTTTCCCGTTTTCTTTTCCAACGTCACATTAACAAACAGAGATGCGTCGACCGCAAGTTTTCCGACTCTCCGTGTTTTATCCCGAACTCTTGAGCCGATTCCTCTCTACACTCTCTCTTACTTAGTCTGCGGGTCCCACTCCCCTCTCCCCGTCCTCTTTGCCTCCGTCCATTTCACTTCCCTTCTTCCCTTCTCTCCTTTTTCCGCATCTGTCCTTACTCTAATCCTCCTCACCTTTCTCTATCCCCTCTTTTTCCCCCCCTTCGTCTTCTTTATCTTCTTCCGCTCCCACTCCTTTCGCCATTTAGTCCTCCTTTCCTTTCTTCCCTCTTTTTTTTTTTATTCTGATTTCCTTACCCTTTTCCTCTTCGCCTCCCTTTCACTCCCCTTCTTTACTTTCTTCCACTTCCCCTTCCTTCCTCCTCTCGGCCAAGCCTTATAAACATTGGTTCGAGGCCGACGGTCGGGCACCACCACCTGAAGGTCGAGGAGCAGGCCGAGGAGATGCCCAAGAAAGTGTTTTCTCGCCTCCTCCTCCTCCTTCAGTTATGCCTTCTTTTCTTCTTCTACTAT
>NC_051428.1:3010529-3013029 GCF_015228065.2 Penaeus monodon | reverse complement strand
GGGGAGAGGAGGAGGAGGAGGAGGAGGAGGAGGAGGAGGAGGAGGAGGAGGAGGAGGAGGAGAAGGGAGAGTGGGGGGCGAAGGAGAGGGAGAGAAAAGATGGGAAGATGGAGGAAGAAGAAAAGTGGGGGGAAATTGAAGAGGAAGAGAAAAACAAAAGCATAGAACAAGAACAGAGCAAAAAGGAAACCAAAGAAACAAGAGAAAAGACCAGACAAAACGAACAGGAAAAAAAAAAAAAAACGTGAGAAAAGACCATAAAAAAAAGAAAATAAACTGGAAACGCACACACACACATGCACACACACACACACGCACACACACAGAGAGCTAGCTCCTCTCCCCTCCCCTACCCTCCCCTACTCTTTCTTCTCCCCTCACCCGAGCTGCGCCCACACCTCCTCCGTTCTCAACTCCCCTCAACCATCTATTCCCCTCAAAGGCCCTCAATTCTTCCCCTTTGTCTCGCGTCCACCGCAGTCGACAGTCTTTTATCCTCACCTGCACCGCAGAGAAAGAGGAAGGGAGGGAGGGAGGGAGAAGATAGGGAGGGGAGGGAGGGAGGAGGGAAAAATAGGGTAGGGAGGGAGGGAGAGATAGGGAGGGAGGGAGAGAGGGAAAGATAGGGAGGAGGAGAGAGGGAGAAGATAGGGAAGGGGAGGAGGGAGAGAGGGAGAGAGGGAGAGAAGGGGAAAAGAGAGAGAGAGAGGGAGAAGTAGGTGAGAGAGGAAGAAGGGGAGAAACGGGACGAGAGGACGGAAATGGACGAGAGAGAAGGGGAAGAGGAGAGAAGATAGGGGCGGGAGAGACCGGACCCGGGAAGGGAGGGGGACCCGTCGGGCACGGGAGGGGTGAGAGATAGACCGCTTAGTAGAGAGCCCCGAGAGAGATGAAAGCGTGACGAGACGAGAGCGAGTCGAGATGCCGACGAGCGAGATACGACCCGAGAGCACCGAGTGAGAGCGCCGGCGCATAATCGCCCCGGGCTATAAGAGAAACGACGGAAATACGGCCCCGACACCGTGACCGAACAAAAATGGCCGAACGACAAGAATCGGTGTCACCGTGACCATAACCCCCCCCCCCCCCCCTTAAAAGTCCTGTCCCATCTGTCTCCCCGCCATTCAAACTCCCTTGCCCCCTTTAACCCCCACCCTAAGATTCCCTTCCCATCACTCCCTCTCCCCCCTTCCCTAAAATCCTCTCCCCCCTTTCTCCCCTTCCCCCCATACACCCTCCCTCTCCCCCGCCCCTTCCCCCCCATACACCCTCCCTCTCCCCCGCCCCCTCTCCCCCTCCCCCTCCAGCCGCACCAAGCCGAGAGTGTCTATAAAAATGACGTGTAATGGCCTGGCAATTGCAAGCCCGGACTGACGTGCTCATTAAACGTCCCATAACACACAGTGCCACTGAGAGACGAGATTGGCACTTTCCCTTTAGCTTCTCGTACTCTGGTTATTTACGCTATATTGGCACTATACCCCTCCCTCCCTCCATCCATCCATCCCTCTATCCCCTCCCTCCCTCCATCCCTCCCTCTATTCCCTTCCTCACTCCCTCCCCCCTTCCTCCCAACCCTTTATTCTGTACCCCCCCCCCCCATCTCTTTCTCCTCTAGAATTCTCGTCTATTCTCTCTATCTCTGTCTATCTCCCAGTTTTTCTTTCTTTTACCGAGTCTTACTTATCTTTATGTTTATCGAATTCGTACTGCTTCCTTACTATGAATGAATAGGAAGAAGGAGAGAAAAAAGGAAAACGAAATACAGTACAAGAGAAATAAAAAAAAAAAACAAGAGAGAGAGAGAGAGAGAGAGAGAGAGAGAGAGAGAGAGAGAGAGAGAAAGAGAGAGACAGAAAGAGAAAGAGAGAGACAGAAAGAGAAAGAGAGAGACAGAATAGAAAGAAGAGAGAGAGACAGAAAGAGAAAGAGAGACAGAAAGAGAAAGAGAGAGACAGAAAGAGAAGAGAGAGAGACAGAAAGAGAAAGAGAGAGACAGAAAGAGAAAGAGAGAGACAGAGAGAAGCAGAAGGCATAACCACCAGCGACCGTGCTATATAGCAGGTAGAGAGCGGGGAGGAGCAGGAGGAGGAGGAGGAGCAGAATCAGCAGTATATGCGCTACCTGCTGCTTCCCTCCTGCTGCTTCCCGCTTTCGACCTTGTGTTACGGGAGCTTAATCTGGTCCCTCCTCCGAGATTTCTTATTTATGTCTTTCTCTCTCTTTCTCTTCCTCTTCCCCGTGTGTAATGTATTCGTAAATGTGCAGGGGGTGGTCTCTGTTTGTGTTGGGGGACGTTACTGTGCGTGTGTCTATATATGATAATACACACACACACACACACACACACGCACAGACACACAGACACACAGACACACACACACACACACACACCACACACACACACACACACACACACACACACACACACACACACACACACACACACATATATATATATATATATATATATATATATATATATATATATATAGATAGA
>NC_051428.1:2985529-3008029 GCF_015228065.2 Penaeus monodon | reverse complement strand
ATGACACCCCAATCTTTCATTAATGATCGTCCACTGTTATGTCTAATGACCCTTGCTAACCTATCACAAACAACCTCGGCAAAAATAACATCCGTAAAAAACGAGGAAGAAAAAAAAAAAAAAGTTAAAAAAAAGAAAAAAAAACGCAACTCACGTCATCACGCAACTAAAATACGAAAAAAACGGGGTATAATATAATACAAAGATTCGTAAAATATTGAACGTAAAAAAAAACAACACACACACACAAAAAAAGAAAAAATGATATAGTATAAAAGTGCATCCACCTGGCCGCCATTATGACAAACACCGAAGTCGAACGCAACGCGATCGGACACGCGGACGCAACCTACTCGTTAGCTACAAAATAGGCTCGTTTCGGCGCCTGTGATCATTACCTGTGTCATTGTCCACTAACGATCATTAATCACTCGTTCGGTGTCATGGTCGTTTGGCGGGGAAGTGACAGGGACGGACGTGCGTGATTGGCTGATGAATTATGACGTGTTGCGCTCGCTAACCTTCTCGCGCCTTCGGAGGGAGAAGAATTTAATTTCGTTGTGTAGCGCTTTCGCCTCTTTTTATATATATAGAAGGGGAAGAAGAGGGATAATATTTACTCTAGATCCCTGGTTTATTATTATTATTTTTTTACTTTTACTTTTTTTTTCTCTTTTTGAGTTGACCGCGTGTCGACATAGTCCGAAAGTAATCGCTTTCTATCTGTAATGTGCCATAAAAGTCATTATAATCACTCGTCCGAATGACCGCGTCCCGTCTTTAGTAGGCCGACTTATCGTTTCGAATGATCTCTTCATATCTCGTATTTGCCATAATGAAGCAGTCCTAAAGTCTTGTCGCAGCCGAGTATCACATTTATGCATCGGGCGCATCAAATCATTAATTTGATGTCGTTCCGAATCCTGTCCCCTTTGGCCGCGGACGCTTGAAGGGGAAGGAGAGTGGAAATCATTGATTTGTGCGAGTCTCGAACGTGGTGGCCGCGAGAGCAAGTTGGAGAGAGAGGAGGAAGGGAGAGAGAGGAGGATGGGAGAGAGAGGAAGATGGGAGAGAGACGAGGAGGGAGAGAGATGAGGAAGGGAGAGAGACGAGGGAGAGAGACGAGGAAGGGAGAGAGACGAGGAAGGGAGAGAGACGAGGAAGGGAGAGAGACGAAGAAGGGAGAGAGACGAAGAAGGGAGAGAGACGAGGAAGGGAGAGAGAGAGACGAGGAAGGGAGAGAGAAATTCAATACTCCTCTTCGCGATTCGCAGCTCCATCTGGCTGATGGTCGACGCAACAGAACAAAAAGACCCCCCCCCAAAAAAAAACGAAAATCGCGAGAATTTGTCGTTAGAATAAAAAAAATAAAAAAAAAGGGATGTAAGGTCACATGCGAGCTGGCGCCGATGAGTCTGAATTGATTCTTCTCTTCGCCTAACCGGCATTGTGACACTGTCGGAAATCCTTTGAAAACCTTCGTCTCAATTTTCGGATTCCGAGAAAGTTGGACGAATCCCGGACTGGAAAAAAATATATAATACAAGATTTAAATTCTATTCTCACTACATCATAAAAAAAAAAAAAACATTCTGGCTTATACACGCCCTTACACGCTGTTGTAAGTATATACAATACCCCCCCCCCACCACACCCACAAACACACACACATACAAGCGCGGGCTTAAATATAAATATCTTTATATCTGTATATTATTCTTAATGTCGCTCGTCCCCGCTGACTAAAAAATGGCTTTATACTCATCGCGCTCTCTCTCACACGTGACTCGATCCGCCCCGCCAAAATGACATTATAATTTCATTCACACTCGAATGGGGACAACGAGGGCAATAAAATACCATCGTCGACTCACGCAGATGTTTCAGCAGCTATCATCTTCAAACCGTAGATTAATCCCTTCCTGTTCTCCCCCTCCGCGTTTTCTTAATTCTTTTCTTCTCTCTTCTCTCTCCTTTTCTCTCTCTCTCTCTCTCTCTCTCTCTCTCTCTCTCTCTCTCTCTCTCTCTCTCTCTCTCTCTCTCTCTCTCTCTCTCTCTCTCTCTCTCTCTCTTTCTCTCTCTCTCTCTCTCTCTCTCTCTTTTCTGAAACGAAAAACCGAATCCTATTTTAAACCAAAATATAAACAAACACCACGTGATCATCCTCACAGAAAGGCGTCAAGGGCAGGCATACCCGCATACCCACATACCCACATACCCCCTCCCCGCAATCGGCCGGCGTGGGCGGTGACGTTTCCATCAGCGAAAATTTACACGTAACAGCCGACGGGTGCCACGCACGGACGGACGGGGCGGACGGCGGACGGACGAGCGAGCGGACGTACGTAATCTGGGAGCGGACTCGAGCGGGGCCCCGTGTAAAAGCCTCCCGCAACAAGCTGTGTATAAACATGTGCGAGATGCCTCCACAAACGCCGCGCCACGCCCTCGGCCCTTAGACGCGATGAACCTGCGAACTCCGCGATAAACTCTCGCCCCCAGACACGTCGGCGGGGAGGGGGAGGGGAGAGGAGGGAGGGGGGAGAGGAGGAGGGTATTCCGAGGTGTAAAAAGGTCAGGCATATCTATTTCTTCCTTTGGGCAATTCCTTCTTCACCTTCATACATCTCCCGTTTCCCTTATTCTATATTCTTAAGAACCGATTTATTCCCCAAAATAAGAAATTTTCTTCCTTTCCCCCCCCCTCACACACACACTTTCCTTTTTTTTATTACTTCGTCCCCCGCACACACTTCCTTTTCTTTTTCTCTTTCTTTCGTATTGTCTCTTATTTGTTATCTCCTCTTATTTGTTATCTCCTGTTATTTGTTAAGTGATGCAACGCGACGCCCGCCCCGACGCCGAGGATGCACAAGGCCTAAAGAACACGGCCATCCTTTTTCGGGGCTTAGGATGGGCGTGATGAGGGCGTTGAGGGAATTATTGTCCGAGGTCGAGAGAGGTCGAGAGAGGTCGAGAGAGGTCGTGGCTAATGGTTAAGGTCACAGATGGCGAAGAAAAGTTGATGTTACTCGATTTTTTTTTTTTTTTTTACATCTCTTTTTGTTTGATTGTTTGCTTTCAGTGTTTTTTCTTATTTCTTTCTTTATTTATTTATTTATTTTTCTTTCTTATTTCTGGGGTTTCACTTTTTTTTTTTTACGAGGCGAGGTCTTTCTTCTATTTTATTTCTTTATTATCTTCGGCTTATTTTAGTATTCCACGGATATACTTGTGATTATATATATATTTTTCTATCTCCCTATCTTCCCTCCTTTCTTCTCTTCCTTCCCTCCTTTCCCCTCATTTCCCCTCTCCCTCTTTCGCGGGATCTTCTCCTTCTCTTGTGTCTTATAATCTACTTTTCTCTCTTCCCTGTTCTTTTTTTTTTCATTCAACATAATTTTTATGTGTCACTCTATTTATTTGTATTACATATCTTTCTTTGTTTTATTCATTATCATCATATCATCACTACTATTATTATTATTTTATATGTATATATATATATATTGTAATGTGTGTGTGTGTGTGTGTGTGTGTGTGTGTGTGTGTGTGTGTGTGTGTGTGTGTGTGTGTGTGTGTGCGCGTGTGTGTGTGTGTGTGTGTGTGCATGTGCGTGTGCGTGCGTGTGACAGCGTGTGACTGCGTGCGTTCGCTGTCGTGACGGCCCCACTGACATCTTCCAGTGACAGCAGAATTGAGAGCGGTGACAGTGACGCGGCCAGTGACAGGCACATATTACCACCGCGTTACTGTTATGATTTAAGTGCCGAGGGTGAAAGTGATACTCAAGACGGGTGGGTGTCGGGTGGGTGTCGGGTGGCATCTGTGACACCCTCACCCGCCCCTCCAGCGCCATATTTTTTGGCCTCCTCTCATTTTCCCCGGAGAGGAGAAGGAGAGGGAGGAAGGAGAAAAAGGGAGGGTGAAGGATGGGGTGGGGAGGGAGGAAGAAGGACGAAGGGAAGGGAAAAATTGGGAGGAGGAGAGGGAGGAGAGAGGAGGAGAGGAGGAGAGGAGGAGGGGGAGAGGAGGAGGGAAGGGGGGGAAGAGGAGAGAGGGAGAGAGAGAAGAGAGAGAGAGAGAGGAGAGAGAGAGGGGAGAGAGAGAGAGGGGGAGGGAAAAGAGACCTGGCGTGTCGAGAACCAGTGTCAGGAAACGCCTAATGAGAGCAATCACGTGAACACAGGTGTCACTCATCACTAATGCAGGTAAGCAGAGGAAAGGGGGAGGGAGAGGGAAAGGAAGAGGAAGGGAAGAAAAGGGCGAGGATGAGAGAAGGAAAGAGGAAGGCGAGGACAGGAGGACGGAAGGGAAAGGGAAAGGAAAGAGAAGAGGAAAGGCAGGAAAAGAAGAAGCGAAGAGAAGAGAAGGGGAAAGAAAAAAAGGAGAGAGAAGAAGGGGAAGAAGGAAAGAAAGGAACGAGGAACAGGGGCGAAGAGCAAGAGGAGGGGAAAAAGGGGAAGACAGGGAGGGGGATGGGGTGGGGGTGGAAGGGGATAAGCGTCGCAGGGCAAGGGGCAAGGGGCAGGGGGGGGGGGGGCAAGGCAGATAGGTAAGCAAACCCGCGTCGGATGATGATGATGATGGGGCGTAATTAAAGTAATAACATGTAAAAGGTCTACAATATAAGCATGGGAACGGCAGTATAAATGGCCGTCATTTACAGAGGTAAACCAAACGGAGCACGAATAGTACGGTGGGGCAAAGGGGGGGAAGGGGGGAGGTCACGCGAGGGGTGAGAAGAGAGAAGGGAGAGGGAGAGGGAGGGAAGGAGGGAGAGGGAGAGGGAGAGGTAGAGGGAAAGAGAGAGAGATAGAGAGAGAGATAAATAGAGAGAGAGAGAGAGAGAGAGAGAGAGAGACAAGAGAGAGTGAGAGAGAGAGAGAGAGAGAGAGACGAGAGAGAGACGAGAGAGAGACGAGAGAGAGACGAGAGAGAGACGAGAGAGAGAGAGAGAGACGAGAGACGAGAGATATGAGAGAAAAAAAAACGAGAAAAAAAACAGAGAAAGAGTAAATAATACATCATTCTTTAAAAGAAGAGAAAGAGAAAGAGAGAGAAAAACAACAGACGCGAGAGGGAGAGAGGACCAGAATGCGGCTGGCACTCCGTTCTTTCCGCCATGGTGTTAAAACGCAAGACATGAACACGGAGGAGGCCACTAACATAACCAAGAGGAAATTTTATGACAACTATGTACTCAGCAAGAAATAGCGTTGCTGTGTATTATGGTGTGTGTGTGTGTGTGTGTGTGTGTGTGTGTGTGTGTGTGTGTGTGTGTGTGTGTGTGTGTGTGTGTGTGTGTGTGTGTGTGTGTGTGTGTGTGTGTCTGTCTGTCTGCCTGCCTGCCTGTTATTTTTTTCCCCGTTTTTCATTCATTTCATCCATTCTTGGATTCCATTTTTTCTTTTTTGGCTTACTCCTCTCGCCTCTACCTCTTCTTATTCACTGTTACTCCCTTTTAATCCCCTCCCCTCCCCCCCTCCCCTCCTTCCCCCAGCACATAACTCAAGGGTTCACACAACTCGAGCAGCGTGACTAGCAGCCTCCGTGTTTGAACAACAAGGAGAGATGAAGTAACCTCTCTCTCTCTCTCTCTCTCTCTCTCTCTCTCTCTCTCTCTCTCTCTCTCTCTCTCTCTCTCCCTCCCTCTCTCGAAATATATATACATACATACATATATATATATATTATAAAATATATTATATATATATTTTATATATATATATATATATATGTATTATATATATTTCGAGAGAGCGAAGGGAGTGGAGAGAGAGAGAGAGAGAGAGAGAGAGAGAGGAGAGAGAGAAGATGAGAGAGAGAGGAGAGAGAGAGAGAGAGAGAGGGAGAGGGAGAGAGAGAGAGAGAGAGAGAGAGAGAGAGGAGAGAGAGAGAGAGAGAGAGAGAGAGAGAGAGAGAGAGAGAGAAGAGAGTGTGTGTGTGAGAGAGAGTGGGGAAGGAGTCGACCGAGGAGATAGGAGGGGGGGAGAATAAGAGGAAAAGTTTTTTGTGTGGAATGGAGTAGGAGGATAAATGAAGGAGGAGGAGGGCTGGGAGGAAGGTACAGAGAATGGGAAGGAGGAGGAGGAGGAGGAGGGGCAGGAGAGGGGAGGAGGAGGGGGAGAGGAAGGGAAGAGGAGGAGGAGGAGGGGAAGGGAGGAGGAGGAGGAGGAGGAGGGAGGAGAGGAGGAGGAGGAGGAGGAGGAAGGGGGAGGAAGAGGAGGAGGAGGGGGAGGGAGAGGAGAGGAGGAGGAGGAGGGGAGAAGGAAGAAGAAGAAAAAGAAGATGAAGAGTTGGCTAGGAAAGGAGGAGGAGGAGAAGGGGGAATAAAAATTAAAGAAATTAATGTCTGTGAGAAAGAGGAGGAGGATGACAAAGATGAGGATGGACGAGGATGGAGAAGGATGATATTAAAAACAAAAGTATAAAAGAAAAGGATAAGCAGTTTAAGTAAAACCCCTTTGTCGACTCTCTCTTCTTCTCTTCTTCTCCCCGTCTCTCTCTCTCTCTCTCTCTCTCTCTCTCTCTCTCTCTCTCTCTCTCTCTCTCTCTCTCTCTCTCTCTCTCTCCATATCCCTAATCCGATCTAGAATTAACGTAGCAGAATATACATTAAACAGAGTGAAAAGAGGAGAACGAAGAAAACCGGAGAGAGAGAGAGAGAGAGAGAGAGAGAGAGAGAGAGAGAGAGAGAGAGAGAGAGAGAGAGAGAGAGAGAGAGAGAGAAGAATAAAAAAGAAAAGAAAATGAAAAAACCTCTCCGCCTACATCTCCCCGCGCCCAGTCGAAATTCCCCGGGCGCCACCCCGAAAACAGTGCCGCGAAACGACGGGGGCGAGGAGGCAGAGTGCCACATGTGACCACTAGGGCGTAACCTGAGCCCCCCGGTGACCCTAGGCGGCTTCCTGTCTGGCACTGTCACTCCAACTGCCATTCAGTCATTTCCCTTTCTATCTTTTCTTCGCTGGAGGCCCTCGAAGCGCCGTGCCAGCCGCTCTCCGGGAGGCTGTGGCACCGTCTTTCAAAAGCTCTTCTCCTTCGATTTCCCTTTGATTTCTCCCCATCTTTTAAAAATGGAGTCCATAAGCTAATTCTCTCCTTTTTTTCTTCTCTCTCTCCTTTTCCTTCTCTCCTCCTTCCCTTCTCCCCCCTTTTTTTATTTCTAATTTTTTGATTCTTCCCTTACTTCTTCTTCATCTTCCTTTTATCACTTTCCTCCCCTCCTTTTTTCCCTTTCCTCCTTTTCTTTATCTCTTTCCCCTTCTCCGGTTTTTCTCCTTCCTCCCTTTTTTTCCCCTCCCTTTCCCTTTTCCTTTATTCCCCCCCGCTCCCTTTTTTAACACCTTCTGCGCACTACTTGTTACTATATAAACACAGAAATAGAATGACGTCATTATATTTTGATGCGTACGACAGAGAAAAAAACTACAGAGGATGAGAAAAAACGTATAAAAATGGCAAGATTAATGACAAAAAAAAATCAGAGAAAACCAAGTAGAAGGAAGATAAAAGAAAAAAGAAAGAAGAGAAAAGAGAGAAGAAGAGAAGGGAAAAAAAGAAGGAGGAAGGAGGGAAAAGCGGAAAAAAAAAAAGGAAAAAAAAAGAGAGAGAAAAAACAAGAGAGAAGGGGGGAGGGAAAAAGGGGAAAAAAGGAAAAAAAGAGGAGGAGGGGGGAGAGGGGAGGGGGGAGGGGAAAAGGGGAGAGGGAAAAGGAGGGAGGCAGAGAATAGGGGGAGCGGGATCAATAACAGCGAGGTGGGTCCCGCCTAGACCTCGGAAAAAGGAACTCACTTTCCCGTCCCTCACCCAACGAAGGGGGGAAAAAAAAAGGGATGGGGGGGGGAAGGGGGAAAAAAAAAAACTGAAGAAAGGTGGGGGGGGGAGAGAAGGAAGAGGGAAGGGGGGGGGGGGAGGGGGGGGGGGGGGGGGGAGGGGGAAGAGAAAAAAGAAAGAATGAGAAAGAGAGAGAAAGAGAGAGAAAGAGAGAGAGGGGGAAAAGACAGAGAGAGGGAAGAGAGAGGAGAGAGGGGAGGGAGAGGAGAGGGGGAAAGGGAGAGGAGAGGGGGAGAGGGAACGGGGGAGGGGAGAGAGGGGAAAAGAAGCAAGACCCTCATAAACAAAGTGTGTAAACCATTCCTTGATTCGATACGGCCCCCCAGTATACACTTAAGTGAATCAAACCGCATCCGCATTACACACTGGGAAATATATATGTGCCCGAGACACGCATGCGCCTAAAAACGCCCGAGCGCACACACAACACACTCATACACAGACTCTAACACGCTTGTATTCGATAATAGAGTACACACTGTGTGCTGTAATGTTGTATACACATAGACAGACAGATCCGGGCACGGACCAGACGGACGGACGGAGACAGACTGAGACAGACATAAAAAAAAGAAAGACAGAGAGGAACACATGCACGCATGCACTCAAAACAAACAGACAAACACAAACACACACCTCCCTCACACCCCCCCCCTCCCCCTCTCCCCACCCCCACCCCCCAAACCCCCCCGCCCCCCCCCCCCCCCCGTTTGGGTGGGAAATAATCCCCCAAAACCGTTTTTTCCCCAGCCCCTAAAACACACTGAAAAGATGAAAATCGACGCAGGCCTAAACCCATGAACGAAATTTGCTAAACACAAAAACCCCCGCCGATTTCCCTTGTATTAGGGCGCTGCAATGCACGCACGCGGAACGCACACATGCACGCGTGCAACATTGACATACTTTCGAGTTTTCAAAAAAAAGAAAAAAGAAAAAAAAAAAAAGGGGGCCCTACAAAACCCAAATGCATGAAGAAGAATGCACATGGGTATGCCGACACTCGCAACCAAAATACATGAATATATATGAACACAAACGAACAAAAAAACAAAAGCAAAACACCAAAGGCCCCCAAAAAAAGGAAAAGGGACACACACACAATCTAAGAAACAAAAAAAAAAAAAAACAAAAAAAACCCCCAAAAACACATGCATACATACACACACCCCACCCCAAAATTTCTCACACACACAAACAAAACAAAACACCACTCACGACCCCCAAAACCCCATTTCACAAACCCCTGCAAGCCGACCCGCCCCCACCCCCCCCCCCACCCCCCCTTTTAAAAGCGAAACGAACGCCCATGACAAATCCGCGACAAAGGGAAAGGGGTTACCCCGCAGGGGTGAGAGGGGGAGAAACGATGCCGTCCCCCCCCGTTTGCCGCCCAGCGCCGTTTGGCCCCCCGGCGTCTGCCGGGTTTTTTCGTCCGTTTTTGCCTTTTTTTGGAGGGTTTTTTGGTGAGAGGAGGGTAGGGGGGGAGGGGTTTGTTTGGGTGGGGGGGTGGGGGGTTGGGAAGGGGGGGGGTTGTTTGTGTTTTGTGTGTTTTGGGGGGGGGGGGGGGGGTTGGTTTTGGTTTTTTGTGTTTTTTTAAGGTTTGTTTTGTTTTTTGTTTTTGTTTGTTTTGTGTTGTTTTTGTTTTTGGGTTTGTGTGTGTGGGGTGGTGTGTGGGGTTTGTTTTTGTGTGTTGGGGTGTGTGTGTGGTGTGTGTGTGTTTTGTGTGTGTGTGGGTTTGGTGTTTTGTGTGTGTGTGGCGTGTGTGTGTTGGGGTTTTTCTTTTGTTTCTTTTGGCCCCCCCCCCTTTTTTGTCAGTTTTCGGATGTATCCCTCTCTCCAGTCTGTCTTCTTTCATTCCTTTCCTATCTGTCTGTTTCTATTTTCGCTGCTTCCCCCCCCCCCCCCCCCCCCCCCCTTCTCGATTTTTTCCTCCCCGCGTGTGCTCGATTACATTCGATCGCGAGACGATTGGGTGTCGTCTGTCGTGTTCGCGGAGCATCTTTATCGCCATTATCATAATTATCAGCGCCTAACCCCCGTTTCCCCTATTAACCCCAAAAAAGATAACTTGATTTCCCATAGGGTACCCCCAGTTTTGGGCCCCGGAAAAAGGGGGGGGGAGGGGGGGACGGGAGAGGAGAAGAGGGGAGAGGGGAGAGTAAGAGAGGGGAGGGTAGGAGAGGGGAGAGTAGGAGAGGGGAGAGTAGGAGAGGGGAGAGTAGGAGAGGGGAGAGTAGGAGAGGGGAGAGTAGGAGAGTGGAGGGTAGGAGAGGGGAGGGTAGGAGAGGGGAGGGGGAGGGGGAGAGGGGAGGAGAGAGGAGAGAGGAACAGATGGGGAAGGGACAGAAGAGGGGAGAGAGATGGGAGAAGGATGAGAAGTTTGGAGGAGAAGGGAAGGGGAGGAGAGGAGAGGGGAAGAGGAAGGGGAGGGGGGAGGGGGAGGGGAAGAGGAAGGGGAGGGGGAGGGGGATGGGAAGGGAAAGGGGAATGGAGGGGGATGAAGAAAGGACATACGAGGACCCTAAGCACGACTGCGAATCACTGTTTTCTTAATATGAATTAAGCTGTTAAGCCTCATGACTCCTTTCCTCCCCTCCCCTCCCCTGCCCTCCCCCTTCCCTGCCCTCCCCTTCCCCTTCTACGCCCCTCCCCCTCTAACCCTCATCTAGATCTTGAGAATGAGGGGAGAGGGCGAGTGAGAGTGTAAACAAGAGAGAGAGAAGAGAAGAGAAGAGAAGAGAAGAGAAGAGAAGAGAGAGGAAGAGAGAGAGAGAGAGAGAGAGAGAGAGAGAGAGAGAGAGAGAGAGAGAGAGAAGAGAGAGAGAGAGAGAGAAGAGAGAGAGAGAGAGAGAAGAGAGAGAGAAGAGAGAGAGAGAAGAGAGAGAGAAGAGAGAGAGAAACATTAGACACAGACAGAAGAAACAGAGGCAAAGAGAGAGAGAAGAGAAAAAAAACGAGGAAAGGAAGAGGAAGAAGGAAAAGGGAAGAGGGTCGAGGATTAGCAGCGCCTCATAAGCCTCCGTCCCTCCGAAGACACGCATAAACAAGATCGTCAAGACGCCATTTACAAGGCCCCCGTCTTATCGTGCTACAGAGCTTCATGAAGACTTTTCCTGCGCCTTATTTACTGCCATTTAAGCCCCCCCTCCTCCTCCTCCTCTTCCTCCCCTCCCTCCTCCATCCCTCCCATGCCCCATACCCCATACCCCTGGTCTCCTACACCCCCCCCCCCTACGCACCCCATCGAGTCTCCTCTAATGGCGGCCAAACTAAATATGAGTAATGCAGAGAGAGAAAGAGAGAGAGAGAGGAGGGAGAAGGGAGGGGGAGGAGAGAGAGAGGAGAGAGGAGAGAGAGGAGAGGGGAGGAGGGGAAGGGAGAGGGAGGAGAGGGAGAGGAGAGGGAAGAGAGAGGAGAGGAGAGGAGAGAGAGAGAGAGAGAGAGAGAGAGAGAGAGAGAGAGAGAGAGAGAGAGAGAGAGAGAGAGAGAGAGAGAGAGAGAGAGAGAGAGTGAAAGGAAAGGATGGGAGAGGAGGAGAGAGGGAGGAAAGGAGAAGGGGAGAGAGAGATAGGAAGGAAGAGAAAGGGAGAAAAGGAGGGAGAGAGGAAGAGAAAGGGAGTGGGAGGAGAGAGGGAGGGGAGGAAGGGAAGGAGAGAGAGAGAGAGGGAGGGGAGGGGAGGAAGGGAAGGAGAGAGAGAGAGAGAGAGAGAGATGAAGGCAGAAAGAGAAGAGGGGCCCCAGAAGATGAGAGCCCCGAGACAATGACGATTGCCCCCAGCCATGGAGAGGGAGGAGGAGAAGAGATCTGGAGGTGCGAGAGAGAGAGAGAACGATGAAGAGCAAGAAAAAGAGATAGAGAAAGAGACAGAAAGAATTTAGAGAATGCCCCCCGCCTCCCCCCCCCCCCCCCAAAAAAAAAAAAAACTAACCCCTCCACTCCCCCCCCTCCCCCAGCCCCATACCCTCTCTCCCGAACATGGAGAATCATAATAATAATAATAAAAAAAGTAATAATAAAAAAATAAAAAGGAAAAACACACAAGAGGACAAAGGCCACTAAATCAGCCTTAGATTATAATTCAACATTAAAACTACATGTTACTTTCCTCCTCCGCTTCTTGTGTTTCATCTAAGAAGGTGATCAAAGAGCAGCCGCGCCGAGCGACGAACGAGGAGGAGGAGGAGGAGATAGAGGAAGAGGAGGAGGAAGAGGAAGAGGAAGAGGAAGAGGAGGAGGAGGAGGAGGAGGAGAAGTAGATGAGGAAGAAGAAGAAAAATAATAATAATTAGTAGTAGAAGAGGAGAAAGGAGGAGGAGGAGATAAAAAGAATAAAACACGGACAGTAGAAAAGTAAATAAATGCTGCGGAATCAAAGACAAATAAACAGCTTCTTCAGCAACGCAAGTAAGTCATCCTTTCCTTGTTTTCTCTTCGGCTTCTCCTCTTCCTCTTTCTCCTTCTCTTTCATCGCGTATCTATCTGTTCTTTCCTTATTTTTTTATGTCTTTTTTTCTGGTCGTTCGCTTTGTTCCCTATTCTCCTTTTTTTTCTCTCTCTCCTTATCATCTTTGTTATTTTTCTCTTTCGGTCTTTTCCCCTTCATCCCCCTTCTCCCTCTTTTTTTCTCTTTTATCTTCTCCATCTTCTCCCCTCTTCTATATTTATTCCAGTTCTAACCAATCAAATTTCTCCCTTTCCCTTCTCCTTCCTTTCTTCCTATCTCTTTTTCTTCCTTCCTCTCTCCCTCTCTTCGCTTCTCTCTCCCCTCCCCTCACCTTCCCCCTCCTTTTCTCCCTCACTGCATCCCTCCTTTTCTCCTCACTCCCTCTTTCCCCTTCTCTCCCTCCTCCCCTTCTCTCCCTCCTCCCCTTCTCTTCCCTCCCCCCCCCTTTCTTCCTCTCGTCTCCCCCCCCGCCTCTACATGATCCGACGCGGTGCGAGCGACCGTGGTGTGAGAAGCCCCTGCCCTCAATGACGCCCTTCCAACCCTCCCCCTTTCCCCTCCTTTTCCCCTTAGCTATCCCCCTCCTTTTTCCCTCTTTTTCCCTTCCATTTCCCCCTCTTTCTCCCCTTCCATTGCCGCAGGAGGAGGCGGCGGAGAAGGAGGCGGCGGAGAAGGAGGCGGCGGAGAAGGAGGCGACGCAGAAGGAGGCGACGGAGGAGGAGGCGGCGGAGAAGGAGGCGACGCAGGAAGAGGCGGCGGAGAAGGAGGCGACGCAGACGACGAAGAGATCGGGAAGCGCGCAGAAGGAGCGGAACTCCTCAAGACGCGTGTTATCTCAGCCGCAGACGACGAAGAGATCTCGGCAAACACTCGCGCCGCCATCTCGAGGCTGACTCCCACTCCTAACTCCCACTCGTACTCCCCTACTCTCTCCTCTTCTCTCCTATTTGTGTTTCTCTTTCTTTTCCTATTTCGTTTTTTTTTTCTTCTCTTTTTTTTCTTTGCCTCTTATTCGATTTTCTACTTCTACTTTCTTCTACTCATTTTCCTCTCTTACTCGTGTTTCTTTTTCTCTCCTATTTACCTTTCTCCTTCTTTCAGTATTTATCCTCCTCCCTCTACTTCTATTCCTCCTCCCACACCCACTCCCTCTCCCTTCCCCCACTCCCTCCCTCTCTCCCCTCTCCCTCTCCCTTCATCCCCCACTCCCTCTCCCTCTCCCTTCATCCCCCACTCCCTCTCCCTCTCCCTCCCCCCCTCCCCCTTCATCCCCCTACTCCCCCTCCCCCTCCCTCCCAGGAGTAACCCAACGCCAGCGAATCCCCGCTGAGAGTCAACACAGCCTATCTGAAACGCAACAATCGTGGGGCGCCGGAGGATTTCTGCCACGAAGGAGGAAGGAGGAAGGAGGAAGGAGGAAGGAGTAAGAAGGAAGGAGGAAGGGGGGAGAAGGAAGGAGAGGAGAAAGGAGGGAGGAGGAAGGAGGAAGGAGGAAGGAGGAAGGGGTAGGAAGGAAGAAGAAAGAAGGAAAGAGAGATAGAAGAGAGGAGAGAGAAGAGAGAGAAGAGAGAGGAGAGAGAGAAAGGGGAGAGAGAGAGGAGAGGAGAGAGAGAGGGGAGAGGAGAGGAGAGAGAGAGGAGAGGAGAGGAGAGAGAGAGGAGAGAGGAGAGAGGAGAGAGAGAGGAGAGAGGAGAGAGAGAGAGAGAGAGAGAGAGAGAGAGAGAGAGAGAGAGAGAGAGAGAATCAGATCGCCCATCGCGAATCTCCACCAACGATTCCTCTCTCATCACCACCACCCCTCCTCTTCTTCGGATACCTGAGGATACCACAAAATACCACAAACACTCCAGCCAACCTCTCAACCAACGTTACCAGAACCGCGACGACCCGCCAGATGAGGTTATCAAGGGCCGTCGAGGGCGAGGATTCGAGTGTTGACTTGGTAACACTGTCGAGGGGGACCCGAGTGGAAGAGCCAACGATAGATATGATAATTTTGAAGAAGAAAAAAAAAAGAAAAGATATCAAGTAATCCGATCTCTTCTTAAGATTTTTTAAAAACGAAAAATGCTTAGACACAAACAGATATGCGCGCCACACATATACAAGCGGAGGCGAATTGTACGGCACGCACATTCGGCACACCAACATAAATAAAAAACAAAAAACATAACACACACACACAGTACATTTTTATTTTCAAACACACACAACACACAACACACACACACAAACCACACACACACAACACACACACACCACTTCCACACACACACACACACACACACACACACACACACACATACACATACACATACACATACACATACACATACACAACATACACACACACACACACACACACACACACACACATATATACATACACACACACACACACACACACACACACACTGAGAGCGCCCCCCCCCCACCTCCCATAACCTACAACCGGCCAACAATTGACTTAAGGTTAAACAGGTAAAGTTTTCTGTCCCACCAACCCTCGACTCTTGGAAAGGGGGGGGAGGGGATGGAGAGAGGGAGAAAGGAGACTTTCCAGTTCAAACACACACACAAACAATTCTGTGTGTGCGTGTGTGTGCGTGTGTGTGTGTGTGTGTGTGCGTGTGTGTGTGCGTGTGTGTGTGTGTGTGCGCGTGTGTATGTGGTGGTGTGTGTTTGTGTGTGTTGTGTGTGTGTGTGTGCGTGTTGCGTGGTGCGTGTGCGTGTGCGTGTGCGTGTGCGTGTGCGTGTGCGTGTGCGTGTGCGTGTGTGTGTGCGTGTGCGTGTGCGTGTGTGTGTGTGTGTGTGTGTGTATGTGCGTGTGTTCCTCTCCACCCCTTTCCACCCTTTCTGTCTCTCTCACCCTTTTGCCCGCAGGCGAGAGGAGCGATCCGTTGGCGACAATGGTACTGACCGATACCACGGTACTGAAGTGTGGGATGGGGGGGGAGGGGGAAGAGAAGGGGGGAGGGAGAGGGAGGGGGGTAGAGGGGAATGCTTACCCTCATTTTCCACCCATACCTCCCCCTCCCTCCCCCCCCCCCCTTCTTCCCTTCCCCTCCCTTTGTGTTAAAAGCAGAAAAAAGGAACAGCCCTTTTAGTGCTCATCGACGAAGAAGGAAGAGAGAGAAATTAAAAAGATGAAAAGAGGAATGGGGAAATATTGAAGAGCGGGATGAAGAAGCCACGAAATAAACAGAACACACAAAATAAAAAAAGAAAAGGAAAAGGAGAAAGCGATAAACGAAAGTAACCCCAATAGAGAGAGAAAACAAAACCGAAAAATATATATATTTATAATCGAAAAAAAAGTAAAATACCCAATTCTCAAGAAAAAATAATAATGAATAAATAACAATAATAATAGAAGAGCAAGAAAGGAGACGAACGTAGATGAGAGAAGAGTGACTGCAAGAACGACCCCCCTCTCTTCCCCCTTGCCCCTCCCCCTTAGCAACAAGTGTTTAGTTAGGATGGCGTACAAGAGTATAATTGCCTGCCGCCTCAATGTGCTCCTTCCTCTATCAAAACACGGACAGCCAAAGGGGCAGATAACGACAATTATCCGATTATTTGTTTATCCGTCCTCTTCCGGCCGCTACATTGATCCATTGACAAGTTGTAACAACACTTGATAAAATATTAAACCCAGGCGAGCGCGCGCACGTACACGCTCGCCAGGGTGAAGGCTCAGCCGGTTACTACGCATACATCTACGTGCTGTCTGTTATCGCATCTGTATATCTGTTCATCCGTCTATCTATGCATTTGCTTGTCTGCCTTTCTATTTGTTTATTGATCTATTTGTCTATATGTCAATATATTTATCTATTTTGCCTGTCTGTCTGTCTATATATCCATGCAACTACATATCTAACAATATATATATATATATATATATATTATATATATATAATTAATATATATATATATATATATATAATATACATGTACACATGTGTTATATATATATATATACTATATATATATATATATATATATATATATATATATATATATATATATATATATATATATAGAACGAACGAACGAACGAACGAACGAACGAGAGAGAGAGAGAGAGAGAGAGAGAGAGAGAGAGAGAGAGAGAGAGAGAGAGAGAGAGAGAGAGAGAGAGAGAGCCAGCCCAGGGGAGGGAGGGGGGGGAGGGCAGATCGAGGGATCCCCCGCCGTCGACACGGGGATCCAGAACCTGCCCTGGGAATACGCAGGCTCCCTGGGGACCTACAGGCCACTCCGCGCCGTCTTACCAAAGGGGAGGGCGGGGGGGGGGGGGAGGCAAAAAGTCAGTGGGGAAGGGAAGAGAGATGGGAAAGGAGGGACGCAGAGAGAGAGGGAGAGAAGTGTGAGAGAGGGCGAGGAAGGAAAAGAGAGAAGCGGAGAAAGGGAGAGAGAAAGGGCCGAGTTGAAGAATAGATAAAGAACGTGATTAAAGAAAAATATGTTGAAGGGAGGAAGAGGAGGAGGAGGAGAATAAGGGAAGAAACAACAGCAACAACAAGAAAACGACGACGACGAAAAAGAAGAAGAAGAAGAAGACGAAGAAGAAGAAAAAGAAAGAAAAAAAAGACGAAGAAGAAAAAAGAAGAAGAGAGACGAAGAAGAAGAAAAGAAAGAAGAAGAAGAAGAAGAAGAAGACGAAGAAGAAGAGCGAAGGCGGCGGCGCCGACGAAGAACCAACCACTTCAGGAGGGGCTGGAGTCCCCTGGCGCCGTCCCCACTTGCACAGGGATTTCAACTTCCTGAAACCGTGCACGCCGAGGCCCGATAAAGCCTGCAGGAGCTCCCGATAAGGCCACGGCGCCCAAGGAGGACCCTCTCGCACGTCCTCCTGAAGAAGGGGGCGGTGGGGGGGAGGAGGAGGTGTTGCAATTTCCGGCACTCTTGAAAGGAGGTGGAGGAGGAGGGAAGAAGAGGGGAGTTGAAGGAGAGGCAAAAAGAAGAAGATGAAGAGGAAGAAGAAGAAAGAAGAAGAAGAAGAAGAAGAGGAAGACAAAGAAGGAGAAGAAAGAAGACGAAGAAGAAGAAGAAAGAAGAAGAAGAAGAAGAAGAAGAAGAGGAAGAAGAAGAAGACGTAGAAGAAGAACAGGAAGAAGAAGAAGAAGAGAGAGAGATTGCCCGGTGTCTATCTTCTCCATCTATGTCACACACGCTTTTTCCTTGACCAGTTTCTTCAAAAGTCAAAGCAAGAGCGACATATAAACCATACATTTACCATCAAACACATTCCCTCGAAAACTTCACGAAGAATATAACCTTTAACAAACAGTAATCCAATATCACATTCAATCTTATAACATCTATATATTGGTAGGAGAAACAAGAAGAATGTAAATACAAAAAAATACAATTTGAACTTACAGTAACACAACAACAACAACAACAACAGTAGCAGCAACAACAATAATGATAACAACAACAAGGGATAAAGTGCAAGGAATAAGGACGCATAGAGAAAAAAAGAAGAGGAAGAATAAGAAGAAGAGTAATAATAAAAAAGAAGTAATAAAGAAGAGAGAGGAGGAGGAGGAGGGAGGGAGGAGGGGAGGAGGAGGAGGAGGAGGAGGAGGAGGAGGAGGAGGAGGAGGAAGAAGAAGAAGAAGAAGAAGAAGAGGAAGAAGAAAATAAGAAAAGAAAAGAAAGATAGAAAGAAAGAAAGAGAAGAAGAAGAAAGAAAAAGAAAGAAAGAAGAAAGAGGCGAAGGAAGAAAGAAAGAAGTAGAAGCGAGAAGAATTAAAATAGCGAAGAGGAGGCAAATGAGGTATCTAGCTTCAGCCACGAGCAGCGACAACAATTAACACGTAAACACTGCGGTAGTGATTAAATACAGGGGGGGGGGGAGGGGAAGGGGGGTGGGAGAAGGGGGTGGCGGAGGGTACAAACAGCAATCTAATGTCGTGAAGGGCAGGGGGGGGGAAGGGGAGGGGGAGGGGGGGGATGGCAAGAGGAAGAGGGGAGGGGGGAGGCACACAATGAGCTGACAAGAAGTGACAGAATTTTACTGCTGATCAAAAACTACTTAATGCTAGTGCCTGGACAAAGTGTGAGACTCGGACCCACCTGCGGGAGGGAAAAAAATCAACGTTAATATTAGGGGAAACTAAACAAATAACTTCAATGACAAGTATATATGTGTGTGTGTGTGTGTGTGTGTATATATATATATATATATATATATAACAATAATAAATAAACAAATGACAAAATAAAGAAGAGAGAGAGAAGGAAGGAAGGAAGGGAGAGAGAAAGGGAGAGATGAGAGATGAGAGAGGAAAGAGGAAAGAGGAGAGAGAGAGAGACAGCGAGAGACAAGAGCGAGAGATCTGATTTGATTTGATCAATTATTACGTCCGAACAATTTCACAGAGAAACACAAAAGCTGCATGACCGCGTCTCGATACGTGAGAGCGAAAAAAAAGAAGTCTAACACATCAAGAACATCCCCCAGGTTAACTTCCCTCGGCCCCCTCCCCTTCTCACCCCACCCCAACCCCAATCCCCCCCAACAAAAAGCCCCCACCACTCAACCCCCATTAGCTATTAAGCCAATAGCACAATTAACCCTTTCGAGGTATCCATGCGACGTATCCCTTCTCCCTTTTCCATCCTCATCCTCCTCTCTATCTTCCCTCCCTCCTCCCCCCCCCCCTATTATCCATTATCCCTTTCTACCCTCCCTAACCCCCCCCCCCCACCCAAATCCTACCACAAGCATCGCCCGCCGACGGAACTTATCAACAAATCCAGAAATCTGCCACAATCGGCTTAGACTGCGGCGCGGACAAACACACACTCCGAAAGGGGAGAGGGAAAGCGGGCGAAAGGGGAGAGGGAAAGCCGGCGAAAGGGGAGAGGGAAAGCGGGCGAAAGGGGAGAGGGAAAGGGGCGGGAAAAGTGGGAGAGGAAAGAGGGGAAAGGGGAGAGGGAAAGGGACGAGGGGAAATGGGGAGAGGGAAAAAAGCGGGGAAAGGGGAGAGGGAAAGCGGGCGAAAGGGGAGAGGGAAAGCGGGCGAAAGGGGAGAGGGAAAGCGGGCGAAAGGGGAGAGAGAGGAGAGGATGGGAAAGGGATGGGGGAGAGAGAGGAGAGGATGGGAGAGGGATGGAGGAGAGAGGAGGAGAGGGAAAGGGACGAGAAAGAGAGGGAGGAGAGGTAAGGGAAGGGAAAGTGAAGGAAGGAAGGGAGGACAAGAAAGAGAGGAAAGAGTAAGAGAGAGGGAAAGATAACGAAAGGGAGAAAGGAAGGAAAGAAACAGAGAAGGAAAGGACGGTAGGAAGATACGAATAATGAGAAATATGGGTGTAGATGGGAAGGTAGAAGGACACGAAGGAAAGGGGGAGGAGACGAATCCGATAAATGTCGAGAAATAAGGACAGGAAAAGCGAGCGAAAGGAGAAGAGAAAGGGCAGAAGATATCTCTAAGAGAAGGGGGAGAGGGGAGGAGGGGGAGAGGGGAGGAGGGGGAGAGGGGAGGAGGGGGAGAGGGGAGGAGGGGGAGAGGGAAGCAAAATCCGTTCCGGGTAAGAAAAGGTGTGTATGTCCAAAGGGGGGGGGGAGAGGAAAGAGGGAAGAAGGGGAGAGAGAGAGAGAGAAAGGGCGATAGAGAGAGAAAGAGAAGAAAGAGTGGGAAGAAAGAAAGTGGGGTTGAGATGAAGGCTTTTAACCCCTCCGATCCAAGAAAAAAAGGAAAAAAAAAGTATCCTCTCCCTCCGTTTCCCCTCCCTCCTTCCCTCCCTCTCTCCCTCCCTTCCTCTTCCTCTCTCTCTCTCCCCTACCACCACCACACCCGCCTTTCTGTTCCCCTCACAAATCATATCTTAAAAGTAGGGAGAAGGGGAGGGGAAGGGGGAGAAGGGAGAGAAGGGGAGGGGGAGGGAGAGGGAATGGAAGAGGGGGAATGGAAGAGGGGGAATGGAAGAGGGGGAAGGGAGGGAGGGGATGGAGAGGGAGAGGGAGAGGGGAGGAGAGGAGGGGAGGGAGAGGGGCAGGGCAAAGGGGGCATGGGAAGGTCGGTAGGTGGAAAAAGGGGGGTGGGGGGGGGGGGGGGTCACAAAGTCAAAAGGTGTTCAACGTAAAAGGTAAAAGATGGGAGAAAGGGAGAGTAAACAGGAATAGAAGGAAGAATAAACTGGAAGGGGGGGAGGGCATGAGAAGATGCGAAAGAGAGAAAAAGAAATTACGTTATGTATATTTGGAAAACAAGAATTATCATCATCAATAATATATATACTTCTAAGATTGAGAAACCGCAATGTCGAAAGACTAACCCCCCCCCCCAACCACCTTCTTTCCTCTTCCTCTTCCTCTTTCTCTTTCTCTTCCTAATTCTTCTTATTCCCTCTTGCGGTTCTTCGTTTTCTTCCTCCTCCTCCTCAACCCCTGAGGGAAAGAAAGGAGACAGAAAGGGAAAGAAGATGAGGGGGAGGAACATAGAGGGGAAAGGGAGGGAATGGAGGGAGAGGGGAGATGAGGGAGGGTGGAGAGGGAGAGAGGAAGGGAGGTTGGAGAGGGGAAGAGGAGGGAGGTTGGAGAAGGGGAGAGGAGGGAGGGTGGAGTGGGGGAGAGAGAGGGAGGTTAGAGAAGGGGAGAGGAAGGGAGGGTGGAGAGGGTGGGAGAGAGAGAGGGGGGAGAGAGAGGGAGGGAGGGGAAGGGTTGCACCGGATTGCTACGGGGGAAAGGAGGTAAGGAAGGACACAAGAGACGGGGTTATGGTGGCCTACCATGGGGGTTGGGTTGGGGAGAGAGATGCTAAACCCCTTCTTTGCCTATACACATCCCTTATCCCTCTCCCCTTCCCCCGTCCCCCTTCCCCTCTTTCCTCCCCTCCCCCCCCAACACCGTACAAAGGCTCAGTCACAAAGCCGCTGGGAGGCGACCGGGATTTGAACAATACAAAAGCCAGAAGTTCAAAACAGAAATCTTTATAAGGTTCAGTTTTTTTTTTTTCTTTTTTTTTTACAAGTGTTCTCCATCCGCCATGACCGCCTCGCGATGGATCGCTTGATGATGATGGAGGAGGAGGAGGAGGAGGAGGAGGAGGAGGAGGAGGAGGAGGAGGAGGAGGAGGAGGAGGAGGAGGAGGAGGAGGAGGAGGAGGAGGAGAAAACGTAAAAGAAGAAAAAGGAGAAGGAACAACAGAAAATAGTGCAAAGGCCAACCCTCCCCTCCCCCCCCCAAAAAAAAAAATCGGAGAAATCAAAACAAAACGGAAAAAAACAGGAAAAAGAAAGAAAGAAAAAAAAAAAACAGAAAGAAGAGAAACCGAGAGAAAACTCCCTCCTGACGAGCAGCGGCCGCCCTCCGCAGGGCGCCCGTCTGCGGGGGCGTCGCCTCGCTCGTCCCCTCCGCCAGCTGACGGCCGGAGTGGCACTCGGGGATGCACGCGCCGGCGGGGGGTCGCGGCGGGGCGGGCGAGGGCAAGGCGAAGGGAAGGGGAGGGAAGAGAATGGAACGGAAGGGAAGGGGAGCGAAGGGAAGGGAAGGCAACGCGAAGGGAAAGGAAGGAAAGGGAAGGGAAGGGAAGCGAAGGGAAGGGAAGGGAAGGGAAGGCAACGCGAAGGGAAAGGAAGGGAAGGGAAGGGAAGGGAAGGCAAAGGGAAGGTCAAGGAGGTCAAAGGTCATTACTTCTATCTTAGCTTCTGGTGTCTTCATCAGACAAGCGAAAGGATGATAATGACATTGACGATGATGATAATAATAATAATGATAATAATAATAATAATAATAATAATAATAATAATAATAATAATAATAACAATAATAATAATAATAATAATAATAATAATAATAATAATAATAATAATTGTAATAATAATAACAATAATAATAACAATAACAATAACAATAACAATAACAACAATAACAAAAGCAAACCAACAACAACAATAGCTTCAACAGCACCGAACAAATAAACAAGGCCAGGCGACAGGCAAAGAGCGACGTCAAACGCAAATCCGTTTTTAAAATTCCAGAATCCCTCCCGGCTAATTCCTCACACGAGAGCTACAAGGCGCGTTGCATTACCGACGGCCTCCCGAACAGCAACCGACGTGAAACCGACACACCTAATCGCAGTCCATTAGGCAGACTTCGAGGTGCTTTTGGGTCACACATAAATCATTTCACAACCACACAATGCGTTTGAGAAAAAAAGGAGGAGAAGTAAAAAGGAAAAAAGGAGAGAGA
>NC_051428.1:2960529-2980529 GCF_015228065.2 Penaeus monodon | reverse complement strand
GTCGCCCCGTGAGGTCCGCGGTCCGTGTCCGTCCTACTATCTATCTGTCCGTCGGGGATCTGTCCGTCCGTCCGTAAGTTAACCTTTCGTGTTTGGAACATCGCGACTTCTACTTTTTTTTTTTAAATGATAAGAACTCGACGTTATTTGCAAGATGCGCGTTCCTATTTCGGCCGTTTTTCTTCCTATTCTTCTTATTATTATTTCTTTTATTTCTGTTATTATTTTTATTGTCTTTTTTCATGCCTCATACATACATTTTTTTTTTTACAGCCACCATTTTCTTTTGCTTTTCCATATCTCTCTTCCTGTTTCCCTCTGCCCCCCCCCCTCCTACCCACCCTTCTGCACTGCCTTCCTACCTACCTACCTTCCTACCTCCCTTCCTCCCTCCCTCGCTTCCTACTCTCCTTCCCTTCCTACCTTCCTCCCTCCCTCCCTCCTTTCCTACCTTCCCTCCCTCCTCCTCCTACCTCCCTCCCTCCCTCCCTCCCTCGCTTCCTACCCTCCTTCCGTCCGCTCAGCACCTCCGCATCCAGCATCGAAGCCCAATTGAAATGAAGACATTTAACACACGGAATAAATCACAGGTCGCGCCCGGACCCCGAAGCCTCGATGCCGCGGGGATAACGACGTGTCCCACACTTTAAAATCCACTTAATTTTTATGATGAATTTTTATGCGTGCCTCCCTCCTAGGGTGCCGCTGGCTTTACGAGGCAGTGTTGCCAACCTCGCCGGCCCTCCCTCCCTCCCTCCTTCTATACCCTCCAAAGCCCCTTCTTTTCTTTCTTTGTACCCTCCCTCCCTCTCTCTCTCTCTCTCCCTATCGTCTTTGTTCTCGTTCTCTCAGTCCTGTACTCCTACTAATACTCTTCTTCTTCTTCTTCTTCTTCTTCTTCTTCTTCTTCTTCTTCTTCTTCTTCTTCTTCTTCTTCTTCTTCTTCTTCTTCTCTCCTCAAATGCAGCCTCCTCTTAGGTCCCCCTTCCTCCTTCCCCTTTCTTCTCCACTCCTATCTTCTCTCTCCCACCCCACCCATTTCCTTCGTCATCCTATTCATCACTCTTCCTCCACTTCCTCCTCCTCCTCCTCCTCCTCCTCTTCCTCTTCCTCTTCCTCTTCCTCTTCCTCTTCCTCCTCCTCTTCCTCTTCCTCCTTCGTCACTCCCTCCCTTTTATCGCCCTCCCTCTTTGTCCTTCGGTTTATACCAAACCGAAGATAACGGTGGTGATAATCCTCATTTCGTTCCTTCCCACGCCTCTTTCACAAAATAAAAATAAATAAATAAATGGGAAGAAACGAAAAAAAGAAAAGAAAAGAAAAGAAAAGAAAAAAAAGAAATTCCCTTAATTAAGCATAAAATGTAATCCTACAAAATCCCCGATGCCGACTCGATAAATACTACAACGAAAAAAAAAAAAGAATCACGATAAACAAACGAACTGAAAGTGAAAAGACAATAAAAAAAAAAATATCGAAGTGGAACGATGAAAACGGCGAACATCATAAACTTGGGCGTATGGAGTCCCTCCTTCAGCACCATAAAACTCTCCAACCCTCCCTCCCTCCCTCCCTCTCTCTCCCTCCCTCCCCTTTTCTCCCTCCCTCCCCTTTTCTCCCTCCCTCTCCTTTCCTCCCTCCCTCCCTCCTTTCCTCTCTCCCCTCCCCTTTTCTCCCTCCCTCTCTCCCTCCCTCTTCCTTCCTCCCTCCCTCCTTCTCTTCTCTTCCTCCTTATCCTTCCCTTTAACACCCTCTTCCCTTCCTCCCTCCCCTCCTCTTCCCACTTCCCCCTCAACACCCTCTCCCTTCCTTCCCTCCATTTCCCCCTCTCCCACCCTCTTTTCCCCACGCCCCCCCCCCTCCCCCTGACCGCGACCGAACCTGTGGTTTGTTGCGACCACGTGTGCGTCGGGGGGGGGGGGGGGCTTCTCCTCCTCCTCCTCCTCCTCCTCCTCCTCCTCCTACTCCTCCTCCTCCTCTCCCTCTCTCTTTCTCTCTAGCCCTCGCTTTCGCACTTCCTCCCCTCATTCACACCCGCACAGTAAAATGGGTGTATTACACAATTACATTTTAACAATCAGTCTTGTTATCCCCATTATTATAATTATAACTCTCATTATAGATATAATATGTTAAATATTACGTTATATATATATATATATATATATATATATATAGTATATATCATGTATATGTATATATATATATATATATTATATATATATATATTTATATTATATATATTATATGATTATATATATATATTTGTGTGTGTGTGTGTGTGTGTGTATTTTTTTCTTCTCTCATTATCACCATTAAAATCGTCACCTCTCTCATCATCACCATCATCATAAACACTCATCATTTACAATCATCATCTTTACCACAACCATCCAGCCAATCGTAAACAAACGTCCTCCGAACTACAATCTTCCCCCCCCCTCTCTCTCCCCCCAATAATCATTAAACGCCAATCGTCATTCTCGGCCCACAATCAACATCACCATAATTATCAATTTCGTCAACATCATTATCCCCCCCCCTTCCCCCCACCGCCTTCTATGGCTTCCCCGCCGGCCACTGGGAGCCTCGAACCGACTCTGCGACACACACGAAGACGTTTTAGGGAGAAAATGTCTTAAGGTGAAAATGTCTTAGGGAGAAAATGTCTTAAGGTGAAAATGTCTTAAGGTGAAAATGTCTTAAGGTGAAAATGTCTTAAGGTGAAAATGTCTTAAGGAGGAAATATCTTTGGGAGAAAATGTCTTTGGGAGAAAATGTCTTTGGGAGAAAATGTCTTAGGGAGGAAGTGTCTTAAGGAGATGACAACTGAAGAAAATGTCTTACCAACCATCAAATTCGTATCTGCCTTATTAACTATACTTCCCGCGTGTATGACGCCCACACGCGTCTATAGAGAGAGAGAGAGAGAGAGAGAGAGAGAGAGAGAGAGAGAGAGAGAGAGAGAGAGGGGAGAGAGAGAGAGAGAGAGAGAGAGAGAGACGAAAGTTAAATAATAATAATAATAATGATTAAGAAGAAAGAAAGAAACCCAGCTTGTGTTTGTTTGTTTTGACATCGAAGTCTCCGCCACCCACGTTACCCACATGGCAGACGAACCCAAGTCACGCCGCAAACAAATTCCTCCTTTTATGCCGATCGACAAGTAATCAGGCTATATACACAGTGCTGGAGGTGAGGAGGATCTATAAGCAAGCAAGCATGCACCCCCCCTCCTCTCCCTTCCCCTTCCCCATCCCCCATCCCTTCCCCACCCCACTAACCCTCACCCCCCTACTCATGACAACCTGGGGAATCGAGAGATTAAGATCGGTAAAGGGAGGGAGGGAGGGAGAGGGAGAAATATATATAGAGAGAGACATAGATAGATAGAGATAGACAGACAGACAGAGAACAATGTATAGATAGAAATATAGAGATAGAGACGCGAGGACGAGATCTAGTGATGCTGGGCCGGCCAAGGCATATACAGGTCGCCGGGCTAACCAAGGTCTGCAGACGTCATATTATGTCCAGATTTCGTCTCTGTCGCATGATTGATTAGGCTGTGACGTCGTAAAATTGATCAGACCACACGGATCAGTTTCCTGGGCAGCGTCGGGATTCCAGAAAGGATCGTCCACGGCCACAGGAGGCGAAGGACGCGGGGCGGAGGAGAGAGGGACGTGCCGTCCTGCCTCCCTTGAGCCGGGCGGCGGGCGGCGTCCCCGAGGGCGAGCATCCCCTCCCGGTTCCTTCGGCCGCGCGTCAGCCTCCCACGGCCTACGGACGGTGTCGTGGCAGCTAGGCCTACCTCGACCGGCGTCCGGGGGATCCCCAGCGCCGCGATCAGCTGAGCTATAGCCAGAGAAGCGTCCGCGGCGGGGCTGCTCATGCGACAGTCCGGAGACGCCACTGTCATAAAATACTAACAAGTTACTAACTCCCTTCATCTCATACATAAATTATCATCCGGGCTCCTCCACCTCCACCTGCACCTCCTCCACCACCTGCCCTACCACCTCCTCCTCCACCTCCGCCACCATTTCTTCCACCACACCCACCAACACCATCTCCTCCACCTCCACCTCCACCACCATCTCTTCCGCCACCACCTCCACCTCCACACCACCACCACCTTCCCCCCTACGTGCCACCAGCGACGCACAGGCCCCGCGCCGATATAACCAGATGCCACGCCATTACTCCACGTCGGGCAAAAGGGCGAACTTCGAGTTTCAGGACGACCTCATCACCATCGCGGGGGGGGGGGGGGGTCGCAGATGGCAAATGGAGACGTATTGTTTTGTTCAGGAGAGGAGACCTTGATTTTATTATGTACGTGCGACAAGCTTCCGTGCGCGTGTGTGTGTGTGTGTGTGTGTGTGTGTGTGTGTGTTGTGTGTGTGTGTGTGTGTGTGTGTGTCTGTGTGTGTGAGGCGCGCGTGTGCGTGCGTACGTGTACCTATGTACATGTACATGTGCGTACATGTACTTGTGCACGTATTTACCTACGTGTTTTCAAGCCATCTTAAAATTTTACGAAACGACCGTCTCCAAACCTCGCGCGCGGAGAGAACGAAATGTGTTGGATCCCACGACCCCTTTTTGAGCGAGTAAAAGACACGCTGACGCACAGACAGCACTAATATACTGTAGTTCTATGTCACTTCGAGAAGGAGCTTTTTGCGTCCGAATTCACACAGCTTAGCAGCGCCTCCTGCCTGATGGACGCCTTCGTGCCAAGCATCTCTCACACCTGACAAAGGGCGCCGCGAGCATCTCCCCGAAATGATGCTTCTTACTCTCTCTTCATTCTCTTTTACTCTTCTTCTTCTTCTTCTATTTCTTATTTTTCTTATTTTCTTCTTCTTCTATTTCTTCTTTTTCTATTTCTTCTTCTATTTTTTCTTCTTCTATTTTTTCATCTTCGTCAACTTCTTCTTCTGTCTCTTGTATTTCCTCTACTACTATTACTTCCCCTCTTTCTCCTCAGTCCTATTTTACTACTTCTTCTTCTCTATTTCATCTCTCTCCTCTCCTCTCATTATCATCCCCCATCTCGATTTTCTTTCTGAAGTTTCCCTAAATCATTTCCCGTTTTCCAACTTCACCCCCTTCCCCTCTTTTTTGAAGGGGAGGGGAGGGGGAGGGGAGGGTAGGGTAGGGTAGGGTAGGGGAGGGGAAGGGAGGGGAGATGGGAGACGGGAATGGGGGATGGGGAAGTAGGGGAGTGGGGGAGGGGGGAGGGGGTTACATTTCTTGCTCTGTCTGCGGTTACACGGTTAAGGTGAAACGCTTTTGCATGTCGCAGATGGTGCTTGCTTGGCCGTCTGCCGAAACCCGGGGAGATGGGACAAAGATAAGAGAAAAAAGAAAGGGAAAGAACAAAAAACAATGACACGAAAATAGACAAACATATAGAGACAGACACAGACACACACACACACGCATACGCACACACACACACACACACACACACACACACACACACACACACACACACACACACACACAAAACCTTCCCTCTCTCCCAACGCAACCATACAAAAGCAAACAAGGACACAAACAAAAAAGCAAGAACAAAAAAAACACACAAACAAGCACACAAGCAAAAGCAGAGTCCCCCGATGCCCTCTCTGCGGATAATTATACCCACACCTGAGTCCCTCTCTACCCCCCCCCCCCCCGCCCACCGCATATAAATAACAGGGGGGGGGGGGCGATCGCATTTATCAGTTAGCGAGTCATTACGCCGGGGTTCAGTTGCATCTGGGCGTCGAGTGATCTTCAAAGGGGCGGCCGTGTGGGCGGGCGGGGACGGGCGCGAGGTGCCACACGTAAGAGTGTCATAACCGCAGCCTGTACTGGCACCGGCGCCAGGCAGGTGGCTCACACCTGCCTGCATACCGCCTCGCCACCTTTACTCTTCTCCCTCTCCCTCTCTCTCTCTCTCTCCTCTCTCTCTTTTTCCTCTTCGTTTCTCTCTCTCTCTCTCTCCTCATCTCCTCTCCTCCTCCTCTCTCTCTCCTTCTTCTTCATTTCTCTCTCTCTCTCTCCTCTCTCACTCACTCTCCTCATCTCTCTCCTTCTTCTTCATTCTCTCTCTCTCTCTCTCTCTCTCTCTCTCTCTCTCTCCTCCTCCTCCTTTTGTCTCCCTTTTTCTCTCTCACCTGCTGCTTCATCCCCCTTCTCCCTCTCCTCTTCTCTCTCCCATTTCCTTTTCTAATCCTCGCTATTCTGTTTTCTATTCCTTCCCCATTTCGTTTTCTATTCCTCTTCCCCATCTCCCAATTCCTAGTCACTCTTTCTCCCTCTTCCTTTTATTCATCAGCGTCTGTGCTTCCTTCTCCAACATCTTGCAAGCGGCCGTTGTTGTTGCATAAATCACGTTTTCTGCAAGCTGCAAGATGCTACACGCGCGAAGCGAAGTCGTGATACACATTAGCAAATAAATATGAACCACAGCGCGAGGGGAGGAGGAGGAGGAAGACAAAAATAGAGAAAATAATCGCGGAAGATGGGAAAAAGAGAGAGAGAGAAAGTGGAACAAACGTAAGGATGGATATGGACACACACACACACACACACACCACACACACACACACGCAAGCACGCGCACAACACCACGCGCGCGCGCGCACCACACACACACACACACACACACACACACACACACACACACACACACACACACACACACACACACACACACACACACACACACACACACACACACACACGAAAAAGTTAACAAATAAAAATGTAAAAATATAGATAATGATGGTGAAAGTGAAACCAAGAAAGAACATGTATTAAAAACAGGCTACAGAGAGAAGAGCGAAACACACACACACACACACACACACACACACACACACACAAACACACACAAACACACACAAAAACACACAAACAAACAAAAAAAAAAAAAAAAAAAAAAAAAAAAAAAAAAAAAAAAACGGGCGGCACTCCTCAATAGGACCGAGACGGCAGAGGGATTGCGCCCCCTCCCCCCCTCCCCCCCGCCCCCGCCATCCTTTTGTGCCCGCCCGCGGCCGCGACCCAACAGCACAGCAATTAACCAGGATTATTTTTCACGGCGATCATTAACACCATTGCAATCAAAGCCTCAATGAACCTAGCTCAAAGTGCCATCCCACGGAGGGCAAGAAAGGCGAAAATCCATCAAAACTCCCCGACCTTTTCGCCCTTACGGCTTGGGGTTCCAGACAGCTTGGCGCAAGGAAGGGAGGGGAGGGGGGCGGGGGAGAAGGAAGGAGGGGGGCGTTCCTTATTGCAAAGCAACGCCACAATAGGAAGAACACAGGGGGACACCCGACACCGCAAGATTTGATATGTGATAAAACAGAAGCCGTGACACCCAGTGACATCCGGGTGACATCCGGGTGACATCTGCCACGCATAACCCTTCAAAAGGAAAAATGGAAAATAAAATATTAAGAAGAAATAAAGATGAACACAAAAGCCTAATAATATTCGCTTCTTTGCCGTGCACACACCCCTCTCCTTCCCCTTGCCCCCACCCGCACGGAGCAACAGCTCCTTATCCCATGAACTCTCCATAAAAACACTGGGACACCCTGACACCTGCTATCACAACTCGCCTTTTTTCTCCAAATTCATTTTCCATGAAATATTGACAAGACATAAGGGTTAACACGTGCTGGGCGATAGCACAAAGTCGCCCGTATGATAAAATAAACGGTTCGCGCATGCAAAGTAGCACAAATCATACTTCTCCTTCTTTCGTCACCACTCCCTCATTTCCCTCCCCTCTCCCCACTCCCCTTCCCCCATCTCTCCGACACCCCTCCCTCACCCTGCCTTATCACCCCTTTTTCTCCAATTCATTTCCATGAACATTGACAGACTAAGGTTACACGTGTGCACTAGCACAATCGCCCTATATATATCACCGTTCGCGCTGCAAGTCACATCATCTCTCCATCCCTCTCCCTCCTCCTCTTCATTTCCCTCTCCCTCCTCCTCTTCATTTCCCTCTCCTCTCCTCTCTTTTCCTCTCCTCCTCCTCTTCTTCCCTCCTCCTCCTTCATTTCCCTCTCCCTCTTCCTCTTCATTTCCCTCTCCCTCCTCCTCTTCATTTCCCTCTCCCTCTTCCTCTTCATTTCCCTCTCCCTCTCTCTCTCTTTTTTGGGACCGCTTCCGAAAATGTACACTTGTGCAGCTGTCAGACCCGCGGGAAACTCTGCTGCTGTCATTAAGCATATCATGCATGTGTGCATGTGTGCATGTATAGTGAGAGTGAGATTCTGTGTATTTGTGTGTGTCTGTGTGTACAACGTAATAACAAGACCCCAAAAAGAGAATGAGAGAGAGAGAGAGAGAGAGAGAGAGAGAGAGAGAGAGAGAGAGAGAGAGAGAGAGAGAGAGAGAGAGAGAGAGAGAGAGAGAGAGAGAGAGAGAGAGAGAGAGAGGGAGAGAACAAGAAACAAACAAACAAACAAACAGAAAAACAGGCTATCAAAGAAAAATCTTGGCAAGCAAGAAACGGATGAGATGAACGTGACGTGAAATGCTAAAACGCTGTTTTGTTAATAAATCATTTATATTCCTTGTGGGCTCAGTATAGTCCTCACTAAGCTACGGAAAAGGTCGTTTCAAGAGCGAAAGAAAATAATTTAAAAATATATCCCATATTAGACCTTGTAAAACCGATAACACAAACAATTTCATGAACGAACAAACACTTAATCAATTCCATAATAACCCTTTATAAAAAAAAAAATAATAATAATAATAAACCCAATACAAAAATAAAAACAAAGAAGAAAAAAAAATCAAAGGAGAATAAAAAATAAAAAAAAAAAATAGAAGGAGAATTAATAAAGAAAAATAATAAAGCAACAACCAAGGTAACAACCCAACAAGCAACCAAGGAGCGAGATCAAACGAGGTCACGCCCGGCCGGTCCGAAGAGAGCGATAGGCCTTATCGGCCGGCGGGGCTCGGCCAAAGGACACGGCGACAAGCTATCTTATTTAAACGATGCCAAGGAAGGGCTTTCTTGGTTGGAGGAAGCGGGTCAGGAAGGGGGGAGGGGAGGGGGAGGGGGGGAGGGGGGAGACGAGGGGAAGGAGGGAGGAGGAGGAGGGAGGAGGGGAAGGAGGAGGAGGGGAAGGAGGAGGAGGAGGAGGAGGAGGAGGAGGAGGAGAAGGAGGAGGAGGAGGAGGAGGAGGAGGAGGAGGGAGAGCGAGCGCAAGAGCGCGCGCGCGAGAGAGAGAGAGAGAGAGAGAGAGAGAGAGAGAGAGAGAGAGAGAGAGAGAGAGAACAAGAGCGAGAGAGAAGAATAGGAGGAGGAAGAGAGAGGAGGAAGAAAGCGGAGAAGGGAAGGAATCCCGAAGCCCCACGAGAGCGGGCGCGGCCGTCGCCTCTCGCCCTGTAATCTACCCATAAGGTAATGTGGCAGCGCGGGCGGGTAGACAGGGCCTGACAGCGGCCGGTGTCTCGGCCTTACTTATGAAGGCGTCGCGGCTGACGCGTCGCTCACGGCTGACGTGTGCTGATACGTCGCTGGCGCCGGGCGAGGGACGGCCTCGTCGGCCTGATGGGGGCGAGCGGGGGGGGGGGGGTTGTGGTGGTGGTGGTGGTGATTGTGGTTGTGGTAGTTGTAGTTGTAGTTGTAGTTGTGGTTGTGGTTGTAATTGTAGTTGTAATTGTAGTTGTGGTTGTTATGATGTACGTAGCAATAGCGACGATTTTGTTGATGAGAGTAATGTTACTCCCTCTTCAAGGGGGAAATAAGATGTGGAGGGGGGGGAGGCCCGGGATGGTCTGGGAACGAAGTTAGGGAAAAAGCAAAAGAAGAAAGAAAAGAGGAAAGAGGAGAGATGTGAAAGACATGACAAAAATTAAATGTATATAAATAAATAATAAAAGTTGGGAAATCAATCTCTCTCTCTGTCTCTGTCTCTGTCTCTGTCTCTGTCTCTGTCTCTGTCTCTGTCTCTGTCTCTGTCTCTGTCTCTGTCTCTGTCTCTGTCTCTTTCTCTCTCTCTCTCTCTCTCTCTCTCTCTCTCTCTCTCTCTCTCTCTCTCTCTCTCTCTCTCTCTCTCTCTCTCTCTCTCTCTCTCTCTAACAGGAGATGGTGATGGCGTAAGCTCTGTTTGGGAAAATAGGCCTACTTGCGGCAGATGTGAGGAAGGGGGTGATGATGAGGGAGATAAGGCTATGGTGGGGGTGATACGGGGGAGGGGTGGGGGTGAGGGAGAGAGAGGGGGTGAGGGGAGAGAGAGGGGTGAGGGGGGAGGGAGAGGGGTGAGGGGAGAGGGAGAGGGGGATGACTCTATAGTGGCGTTACTTGTGGCTTGTATTACGTGTAAAAATAATATGATACCGAACTAACATTTAAAAAAAAGAACAAAAAAGGTGTAGCGTTTAATATTTCAAAAAAGGGAGTTTGGACGTGCAGGTGTGAGAAAGATCCGAGTGACACTCCGGCACGCTGACCCTGGCACGATAGAGGGGGGGGTGGGGGCGAGCGAGGCGTTGTTAGGTCGACCTTCGAGGATGAGTCAGCGACCTCGCCCTCGCCCTCGCCGATGCCCGAGCCACGCAAGCACGAACACCGACCGCCTTCGCCTCCGCATCCGCATCCACGGAATCGCGCGTGCTTCTACGGATCTATATGAACATAAAGCCGACGCCCCCTCCTCCCCCACGCCCCCACGCCCCTCTCCCCTCGCTCTCCGCCCCCTCCGCATGAACCGCCTCGTCACCCGAGTATCACGTTACCTCCAGGTGGAACAACCCTTCGTCCGATTCCCTCCGCTCGACCGCAGCCTCGGCGTCGCGTACGGGCAGCGTCGGACACCCTCGTGACACGCCGAGGGTTTCGACCGCTTGGTGGGCGGTGGGGGCGGAGTGGGCCAGAAGGGTGGGCGGGGATCGAGAGACTGAGCGACCTCGAACGACCTTCTTCCTACTTCCTACTTCTTCGTCTCTCCCTCTCCCTCCTCTCCCTCCCCCTCCCCCTCCTCGACCAATCCCGAAGGAAGCGACGCCAAAGCCAGGAGCTCGCCGAGGGAAGCGAACGCCACGTCCCACCTCCTGCGTTGTCAAGCCTGGGCAATGCGATTCAATTCGCTTCAACAATTCAATCAACGTAATCAACTCGCGTGCAATGCTGCAGGGGCGACATTCCGGTGTAATTAACTGGTCGTGCACAATTTGCAAGATACGGCAAGGGGGGGGGGGGGAAATGTAAACAGAAGAGGAGCGCCACGGGGGGTTCGAAATGGGGCTGGGGGGAAGGGGGGGAGGGAGGGGCGTGGGGAAGAAAGGGAGGGGGAGAGAAAATGGGGAGGTTCATAATGATGAGGGGGGAGGGGGGGGGAGGCAGAAGATGAAAGGGAGAGGGGGATACAGGAGCATCGTCATTGTTTGCAAAAACAAAAACAAAAACAAACAATCTACCACAACAAAAACACCAACAGATCATTATTCTTCAAAAGAAAAAAAAAGAAAAGAAAAAAAAAAAAAAAAACGAGACGAGATTCACACACACACACACACACACACACACAAAAAAAAAAAAAAAACAAGAAAAAACAAACACAAACGCCAAACAAACAAACAAAATAAACAATAAATAAACAAGAAAGACTCCAGAACAAAAAATATATAAATACAAAACAAGAACAAAAAATAATGAAACACCCACGTTGCATTGCAATATCTAAGACATTGCGCCACACAAGATCGAGATGTTCACAATTTGTAATCATCCCTCTCTCCACCTCACCCCCCCCCCACTCACTCCACCTCCCCTCCCCCTCCCCCTCCCCTTCTCTCCACCTACGCATTGATAACACAACCTTTTAACAATCTCCGTGTCATGCATTTATCTATCTATCTACCTATCTATTTATCCTCTAACTCGTTATGAAGGATTGAACAATCTATTTATCTATCTGTCTATCTATCTTCCTATTTATGTAGCTATCTATCTGTCTATCTATCTATCTGTGTCTATCTATCTATCTGTGTCTATCTATCTATCTACCTATCTATCTATCTACCTATCTACCTATCTATCTGTCTATCTATCTCTATCTATCTATCTCTTCTTCCTCGTATCTGTTAGAAGGATTGCATAATCTATTGTACTTATCTATCTATCTATCAATCAATCAATCTATCAATCTATCTATGTACCTACCGATCGACATCTACAAATTAACGGAGGAGAGAGAAAGTCGAGGAAAGAAAAAGAAAAAGAAAAAAAAGGAAAAGGGAAGAGGGCAGAAGAGAAGGTGGAATACTGAAGAGGGAAGAGGAGAAGCGTGAAAGGGAAAGGGAAAGGGAAAGGGAAGGAGGAGGAGGAGGAGGGGGAGGAGAGGAGAGAGGGGAGAGAGGAGAGAGAGAAGAGAAAAGAGGAGGAGAGAGGAGAGAGAGAGAGAGAGAGAGAGAGAGGAGGAGGAGGAGAGAGGAGAGGAAGAGAGAAGAGAGAAGAGAGAGAGTCGAGAGAGAGAGAGAGAAAGAGAGAGAGAGAGGAGGAGGAGGAGGAGGAGGAGGAGGAGGAGAAAGAAGAAGAAGAAAGGAGAAAAAAATAATGAAAAGGAAAAAAACAGAAGAATCACACAATTTCAAAAGAAGAAAAAAAAAGGATAAAAAAAAAAACACACACTCACCCCCTGCACCACCCCCACATACCCCCCACTCACCTACACCCCCCACCCCACACCCCCCCCACACCCCCACACCACCGCCTACAAGTGTGTGGGGACACCTGGAAAAAAAAAACCTCAGCGTGTCAGCGGAGCGAGATGCCGCTACGCCGTCCGCACCCTACGCTCTGCGCCCTACTAACTGACTAACTAACGCCCTACTAATAATAAAAGTAACTAACTAACTAACTAAGTTACTAACTAACGCCCTACTACTAATAAAAGAATATCTCTCTTAACCCTCAGCGTGTCAGCGGAGCGAGATGCCGCTACGCCGTCCGCACCCCACGCTCTGCGCCCTACTAACTGTCAATTAAATAATCAGCCAAGTCAATCTGTCCTTCTTGCTCTCTCTCCCGCCCGCTAACCGACCGACACAAACTCGGAGGAATTTTAAGAGAAGCGTAAAAAAAAAGAAAAAATTATTTTTGATTTGTTTGTTTATATTATATATATTGTATATCTATCTATCTATCTATCTATATATTTTTTTTTTCTTTTTTTTTTTTGAGGGGGGGGTGTCGGTTGAGGTAAAATGAAGGGGGTGGATATGAGAGAGAGAGAGAGAGAGAGGAGAGAGAGAGAGAAGAGAGAGAGAGAGAGAGAGAGAGAGAGAGAGAGAGAGAGAGAGAGAGAGAGAGAGAGAGAGACCAATAAAAACATTTAAAAAAACATGACCTCTTACCTGTTTCGCTGGTATTGTCCCACAATAATAATAATGCAATGATACACTATTGATAATAACAATAATAATAACAACAACAACAACAACAACAACAACAATAATAATAATAATAATAATAATAATAATAATAATAATAATAATAATAATAATAATAATAATAACAACAACAACACTAAATCACCCCCCCCCAAAAAAAAAAAAAAAAAAAAAAAAAAAAATCAAGAAAACTCACAACCCCCCAAACCCCCCCAAAAAACCCAAGGGAAACCCCAAGGGAAACCCCAAGGGAAACCCCAAGGGAAACCAGGCCGTGGCTCTTACCTGCTTCGCTGGTATTGTCCGCCGACTGCTGGGAGGCGGGCTGGTGGGACAAGGGCCCCGGCGTGCCCCCGGACCCAGGGGACCGAGCGTCGTCCCCGCCTGCGCCCCCAGTGAACGACATTGACGATGAGGGCGGCCGCTGCAGGAGGGAC
This sequence comes from Penaeus monodon, assembly GCF_015228065.2. Taxonomy (NCBI): domain Eukaryota; kingdom Metazoa; phylum Arthropoda; class Malacostraca; order Decapoda; family Penaeidae; genus Penaeus; species Penaeus monodon. The sequence goes on along the minus strand of NC_051428.1, from coordinate 2,966,661 downwards.
AGAAGAAACGGGAGGGGCGTTAGTCACGGAGATGATAAGGGAAGAAGGTGGTGGTGGTATTTGGTGGTGGTGATTGGTGGTGGTGGTGGTGATAGGGATGGTGGTATTTGGTGGTGATTGGTGGTGGTATTTGGTGGTGGTGATTGGTGGTGGTGGTGGTGGTGGTGATAGAGATGGTGGTATTTGGTGGTGATTGGTGGTGGTATTTGGTGGTGATTGGTGATGGTGGTGGTGATGGTGATGATAATGACGATGACGATGATAATGACAATAACGATAACGATAATGATGATGATAAAAATAATACCAATATAAATAATAACACTGACAATCACAATAACAACAATAACAAGTCACAAAGCAAACGAATCAGTTCTGGACTCAAGGGCCCTCAGTGGCGGCAACGATCACACCAGTCAACATCTCTCGAAAGTGATCTCTGTCACACTTCACTCTCTAAAGTATTAATCGAGTCCAAGAATCATGCGAGGGAGGGAGGGATTCACAGGGGGAGGGGGAGGGGAGGAGGAGGGGAGGTGGAGGGGAGGGGAAGAAGGGGAGGACGAGGAGGACGAGGAGGAGGACGAGGAGGAGAGGGGAAGAAGGGGAGGGCGAGGAGAAGGAGGGGAAAGGGGAGGGGGAAGGGGGAGGGGGAGGGGGAGGGGGAGGGCGAGGAAGGGGAGGGGGTGGAGGAGGCGATGGAGGAGCAGGAGGAAAGGGGAAGCAGGGGAAGAGGGAGAGAAAGAGTGAAGGAAGAGAAGAGGGGAAGAGAGAAGAGAGAGAGAGAGAGAGAGAGAGAGAGAGAGAGAGAGAGAGAGAGAGAGAGAGAGAGAGAGAGAGAGAGAGGAGAAAAGAGGAAAGAAAGGAGGAATGAAAGAAAAAAAAACATAGGGAAGGGGGTTTAGAGAGGGGAGGGGAGGGAAGGACCGAGGGGATGGAGGGAGGGAGGGAGAGAGGGAGGGAGGGAAGGACCGAGGGGATGGAGGGAGGGAGGGAGGGAGAGAGGGATGGATGGAGGGAGGGAGGGAGAGGGAGGGAGAGGGAGAGATGGCTTAGGAAGGGAACCTCAAGTGAATATCAATGCGCCGGCCAGGTTATCACCCCATGTTCTGCCTAGGTTATCGCCTCGACGCTGCTACTCCCTCAGATAACAAGGATAAAGAGTGTGTTTACGGTGTCTAAAACTGCCGAGACAAGAGACTGCGAGAGCGCTCTTCAAGAGTGTATGGTCGGTTGAGTCTCCCTCTCTCCCTCTCTCTCTCTCTCTCTCTCTCTCTCTCTCTCTCTCTCTCTCTCTCTCTCTCTCTCTCTCTCTCTCTCTCTCTCTCTCTCTCTCTCTCTCTCTCTCTCTCTCTCTCTCTCTCTCTCTCCATGGACTTGTGTGAATTCGTGCATGCGAGCGTGTGTGTGTCTGCGTGCATGTGTGTGCAGGTAATGCTGTCACAGTGATCCATCAGAGATCCTGTTATAGAGCCATCCATCATGCTGCCTTCATGTACCCCCCCTCCCCCCTCCCCCTCCTCTCCACCCCCCCTCCTTCATGTACCACCCCTTCCTCCTCCCTCTCCCCTCACCCCACCTCCTTCTACCTCCTCTCTACCCTTCCCCCTCTTCCCCCCACCTTCCCTTTACCTCCTCCTCCTCCTCCTCCTCCTCCTCCTCCTCCTCCTCCTCCTCCTCCTCCTCCTCCTCCTCCTCATACCACCCTTCTTCCTCCTCCTTCACGTACCACCCCCTTCCCCCCACCCCCATTGCCCACGACCTCCGTACCTCCGCAAGAGCTCCACGAAGCTCCGCTCTAATGAGGTACACATTACCTCCAGGGCGTGTGGAAGAACCACCTCCTCCTGGCCCGTGTGTGTACCCAAAACCCTTCCACTTCACCCCTACTCCACCCTCTACTCCACCCTCCACTCCACTCCCTCTCACACACTTTACACCCTTTTGTGTATTAGTGGCCATCAAACCGAGGTGTTTATTTCACTCACTCCCACTCTATTAAGGGTTTTCAAGAAGGGTCAGATGCACTGCAACACTTACGGGTAGCAGGAATCGCTAAAACACTCACTCATAGACACTCAATCTTGTTTGTCTTCGTGTTTGCCTGTCTGTCCTGTTGGTCTGTCTGCCTGGTTGCATTTCTCTCTCACCTTTCTCTCTCTCTATCTCTTTATCTGTATCTCTCTTAACCCTTTCCCTCTCTAACTGTATCTCACTTAACTCTTCCCTCCCCCTCTCTCTCTCTCTCTTCCCCCAGTTACTTCACCCTCTCCCGCCTCACCTTTCCCTCTCTCTCTCTCTCTTCCTCCCTCACCCCTTTTCTCCCTCCCTCTCCCTCTCTTCCTCCCTCACCCCTTCTCTCCCTCTCCCTCTCCCTCTCTTCCTCCCTCACCCCTTCTCTCCCTCTCCCTCTCCCTCTCTTCCTCCCTCACCCCTTCTCTCCCTCTCCCGAAATACCAAGGCCTCGCATCGTCCCTCTGCCCCGCGGCCCCTGACAGCGCAAGCCACTCTAGGCGACCACGAGTATGTATATTCATAAGGTTTTCACTGGACCGACACACTCATACAAACACACACGAAAATGCACACGCGCGCAGACTCACATATATACATACATACTACACACATACAAACACACACGTAAATGCACATGCGCGCAGACTCACATATATACATACATACTACACACATACAAACACACACGCAAATGCACACGCGGGCACACGTAAATATATACATATATACATACATACATACATACATACATACGCATGCAGATGCACATACACGCAGAGAGAGAGACAAAGAGGGAGGGAGGCAGAGACAGAGGGAAGGAGGGATAGGGAGAGAAAGGAAGGAAGGAAGGAAGAGGAGGAGGACGAGGAGGAGGAGGAGGAGGAGTACGACAAAACACGAAAAGAATAATGAAACAAAATAACCAACAGAATAAAAAAAAAATCAGACAACGAAGAAGACGCAAAAAAAAAAAAATCAGAAACAGAAGCCAAATAAACAACAGCAGAAGAAGACCAACAACAAGAAATAGAAGAGGAGGAGGAGGAGGAAGAGGGGGAAGCGCGGCCGGGCCTGAGCACCACAGTGTAATGCAAGTACATGACCGGGGGATATTAAACTAATTGAGCAAAATAATAATTTCTTGTTACCACTTAACGAAGTTCCCAGGGAAACCGTGAATCATTTGCAAGGTACATCAAGGCGGAGCCACGGCCAACGATTCTGACACTGGCTCAGAGGTTGGCAAATAGCGAAACAAGGGGGGGATAAAAGGGAAGGAGGGGGAAAGTAAAGAGGGGAAAGGAGGGGAGGGGGGAGGGGATAAAGGAAGAAGATGGGAAGAATAGGACAGAGATGGAGATAGAGGAAGGATATAGATGAAGATGTTAAAGAGGGATAGAGAGGGAGAGAAGAGAGAAGAGAGATAGAAGAAGATAGATGAGATAGAAGAAGACAGAAGAGAAAGGAAATAGAGAAGAGACAGAAAGAGAGAAATAGAGAAGAGAAAAAGAAATACACAAGAGAGAGAGAAGAGAGAGGAGGGAGGAGTAAAGACGAAGAGGAAAAGAAGGAAGGAGAGGAAGACGGAAGGAGAGAGCGAGAGCAGGAGCACCAAATACTCTTCAATCTCGAGACCAGGTCACCCCCCCCAAGCACCGCTACTGTACCCAACCCACAGAGAGGCTCGACTCGGCAAACGGAGAGCAACACGAAGCAGCAGGAGAAAAGACAGCAACTCTTTCTTCAGTTAACTCCACCACGCTCACACATACTACGTACCACCAACCCCTCACAGAATACTAACCCTATCACAGCAACAACAAACACACCACACACACAGAGATAAAGAAACAAGTTCTGAAAAATACTTCAAAACACCGCGCAACCACACATACACACACACCAAAACAAAGACAAAACACCAACAGCACAAACACACCCACACCATTACAAACCACAAAAAAAAACACAAAACATCCTCAGAAAAAACAAACCGCACCCCCAACACAACACAAACACACACAGACCACAACACACACACATCCAAAACACACGCACACATTACAAACCACCACAAAACAAACCAATACGCAAACGAGGGGAAACAAAGGAAGCGAGAAACACAGCAAAACACCAAACTAACACACCACCACACAGTACATAACATCTACACACCACACCACCCATGACGGGAACGGTAGCGGGACTCTGCAAACCCGGATCCAGGAAGCCGGCGTCGGGGGAGGAGGGGTTATAATAAGAGAAGCGTTGGAGGGGACGGGTGGTTGGTTGAAGAGGCGGCTGCAGGGAATGGCCCCGGGGGGAATGGCGGGAGGGGAGGGGGGGAGGGAAAGGAGAGAGGGGTGGGGGAGGGATGGGAGGGGAGGAGAGGGGGGAGGGAGGAGGGAGGGGGAAAGGGGTGAGGGAGGGGGGAGGAAATAGGGAGAGGAGGGGGGAGAGAGAGAGAGAGAGAGAGAGAGGAGAGGAGAGGGGAGAGTAAATAGAGAGAGAAAGGCAGAGAGGAGAAGAGGGAAATGTAAAGGAGGGAGGAGTAAAAAGAGGATGAAGACGAAGTGGAGGGAAAAGGAAGTGGAGGAGAAGACACAAGAAGAGGAGGAAGGAAGGAGAAGGGAGAAGAGAACAAAACAGACAAAGAAGAAATTGGAGAAGAAGGAGAAAAAGAAAAAAAATATAAAGAAAGGAAAAACTGAAAAAGAAAGAAAAATTAAAAGACAGAACAAATAAAAAAAAGAGAAAAATAAGAAGACCGAACAAAAAGAAAGAAAGAAAGAATGAAAGGAAGAAAGGAGGAGGAGGAGGAGGAGGAGGAAGAGGATCCCTCGACGAGATAATCGCAGGAAGTGGCATGGTTGATCACTCATTACCGTTCATTTGCAAGCACGACGCGGCGAGACACCTTCCTCCCTGCCTTGTTATACCTGACACCCGGAACGAGGCCACGTGATCAATTGATGTCTCAAACCCGCCGGCGTCCGTTTCCAGAAGGGGGGGAGGAGGGGGGAAGGGGGTAGGAGGAGAGGGAGGAGGGGGTAGGAGGAGGAGAGGGGGGGAAGGAGTAGGTGGAGGTGGAGAAGCGGGAGGGGAGGGGGGAGGTGGAGGAGGGAAGGGGGGGAAGGGGAAAATAAATATATTAAATAAGCATGTTCAATAAATATAATGAGAGGGGGAGGAGGTGGAAGGGGTAGGAGGGGGAGGAGGGCGTGGGGGGGAATGAAACAAATATGACGGGGGAAAGGGGGAGGGGGAAGAGGAGGAGGGGAGGGGGAAGAGGGGGAGGGGAGGGGGAAAGAGGGGGAGGGGAGGGGGGAAGAGGGGAGGGGAGGGGGAAAATTAAAATAAATATGACACGAAAGTCAATAAATATATGGGGGGGGAGGGGAAAATTAAATATAAATATGACACGAGAGAGAGAGAGAGAGAGAGAGAGAGAGAGAGAGAGAGAGAGAGAGAGAGAGAGAGAGAGAGAGAGAGAGAGAGAGAGAGAGAGAGAGAGGACAACTACAGCGGGATCTCGATTGGACCGCTGTGACATAAAGAGGCCCAGATGCCTGCACGCAACAATTGCCACCTGATTGCAAATTTCGCAGGTGCTAAAAAACAGATGATTGTGACTTTCTTCTTTATTGGACTTGTGCATGACGGCACGCGGGATCATATGCAACGAAACCGTATTACATGTATACACACACAGGCACGCACGCACGCACGCACACAACACATACAGGGAGAAAAGGGAGGGAGGGAGGGAGGGAGGGAGGGAGAGGAGGTAGAGGGAGGGAGAGGGAGGGATAGAGAGAGAGAGAGAGAGAGAGAGAGAGAGAGAGAGAGAGAGAGAGAGAGAGAGAGAGAGAGAGAGAGAGAGAGAGAGAGAGAGAGAGAGAGAGAGAGAGATAACAAAGATAACCAATGCCACACGTGAGGCACACAACGATAATAAAGGTCAAGAGAGAAGGGGGGGGGGTTAAGGACAGCGATAAGGAGGGTAAGGAGAAGGGGGAGAGAGAAGGGGGGGGGGGCGGAGAAAGAAAGGAGAAGAAGGAAATATTACGTCAAGATCCTCTTCCTTTTCCCTTTCCTCTCCCCTCTTCCCCTTTT
>NC_051428.1:2945529-2958029 GCF_015228065.2 Penaeus monodon | reverse complement strand
CCGAGACCACAAAAAATTCGCCGAAACATATGATTGACGAGGCAAAGGAGATTAGCGGCCAAAAATTTGTTTACATTAATAAACGCGGCCCCTAAATCCCCCGGAATTAATTATTAGGCCTCATTAACTCTCCAACCTAATCCCAATTTAAATCCTTTGTAATCCTTCCTCCCCTTTCCCCTTCCCCTCCTCCTCCTCCTCCTCCTCCTTGTCCTCCCCTCCTCCTCGTCCTCCCCTCCTCCTCCTCCTCCTCCTCGTCCTCCTCTATCTCCCCTTCTCTCTGTTTCTCTCTCTCTCTCTTTCGTTCAGAATTTGGTTAGGGTTTTCTATTTTTCTATCGCTTTCTCTCCCTTTCGTCAACCTATTAATTTATCAAAATTTTTTGTAATTATTTCCTTTAATTCTCTATTAACGATTTCCTTATTTTTATCGCTCTGTTATGTTATTTTATCTTTTATTATTTATTTATTTATTCATTATTATTATATTTTTTTTTTTTTGTTTCTGCTTATTTTCCTTTCTTTATTGCTTCCCTTCTTTTTCTTATCTTTCTTCCCCTCCTCCTCATTATCATTTCCCCCCAATTTTTTTTTCTTTCTCTCTTTCTATTTCCTTTCACTTTGTTATTGCCGTCTTTGTACTTTTCCTCTGCCATTTTTCTTCTTTTTCCTTATGTATTTTCTCGTTTTTATCTTCTTTTTTTCTTTCACCTTTACCTTATTGTTATTCTCTCCATTCGCCTTATCATCATCTTCTCCTCCACCCCCACCTCCCCCACCTCCACCTCCACCTCCACCTCCACCCCGACCTCCACCTCCACCCCCACCTCCACCTCCACCTCCACCCCCAACCTTCATCCTCACCCCCACCACCCCCAACCCCCACCCATCCTTCCTCTTTCTCCCTCAATTCTCGAAGTCGTGATTGCAGAGTCCGAGAAAGCCAGATGCAACAAGTCTTTTTTTTACTGCAAGATGAACATTTGCAAATATCAACCGGTTATTCCATTCAAAACAGGATTTTTTTTTATTTCCAAATTGAGAGGTAGGGGGTGGAGGCGAGGGAGGGCGGGGGGGGAGGGAAGGAGGGAGGGAGGGAGGGAGGGACTGGAGGGAGGGGTGGGTGGGTGGGTGGGTGGGTGGGTGGGAGGGAGGGAGGGAGGGGAGGGAGGGAGGGAGGGAGGGAGGGAGGGAGGGAGGGAGGGAGGGAAGGAGGGAGGGAGGGAGGGAAGGAGGGAGGGATGGAGGGAGAGAAGGAGGGATGGATGGATGGATAGATGGATGGGAGGGAGGGAGGGAGAAAATGTGTGTAGGTGTGTGTTTATATTCCTAAATACCAACCATGCACAGATAAACATCACCATGCAATAATCACGAAATCCCTCAAAAAGTATTAAAAAAAATAATAATAATAATAATAATAAATAAATAATAACAATTCAAACCAAACATACCCAAACAAATAAAAAGACGGCAAAAACAACACTCGCAATAGGAGCAATTGACACCAATAATTAACGACGACCGGACAAACGCAGCAGAAAAAAAGGTGTTAACGACGCCTATTGAAAGCAAAACATAAATCATATTAACTGGCTTCCACAAATAAGTAAGCCGGGGACCCCTCGCTATCAACATCGCGCATATAAACATCGCTATTACGCCTTCTTATGAATGCTAATGAGATGCACATTTAAGTGCAAAAGGTAATTCTTCACCCCCCCCCCCCGGGCTTCAAAGGGTTGGCTGGAGGGAGTGGGGGAGAGGGGAGGGGAGAGGGGAGGGGAGTGAGGAGGTGGGAGGGGGAGGGAGAAGGTGAGAGGAGGGGGAGGGGGAGGGGGAGGAGGAGGGAAGTTGGGAGAGGGGAAGGTAGAGGGGAGAGGGAGGGAGTGGGGGAGGTAGAGAGGAAAGAGGATGGGAGAGGGTATTAGAAGAGGGAGGAGGGAGGAGGGAGGAGAGAGGAGGGAGGAAGGAGGGAGGGAGGAGGGAGGAAAGAGGGAGGGAGGGATGGAGTGTGGGAATGCAATGAAGGGGAGGAGAGACGGTTGATAAATAGCGGGAGTAAAAAGTGATAAGGCGAACGAAATTAATGAAACGAAAGCTTAAAACAATAAAATATGAAATTGCATAAGCAAGGAGAACTATAATAAGAGAGAGAGAGAGAGAGGAGGAGAGAGAGAGAGAGAGAGAGAGAGACGAGATAGTATGAGAGATGAGAGGAGGAGCGGATGAGAGAGAGAGAGGAGAGAGAGAGAGAGAGAGAAAGAAAGAGAGAGAGAAAGAAAGAGAGAAAGTGAGAAAGAAAGAGAGAAAGAGATGCAATGGCCCTAATTAGTGGGGATCGAAGCGAAATTTCGCCGCCCATCCCACCCACCCACCCACCAACCTACCCTATTCCGCCCACCGACCCACCCTATTCCGCCCACCCAAAAACGTCACACGTTCGACCTCACGCCCCTGAATGCGCTCCTTCAGGACTCCCCTCGCTCCTTCAGGACTCCCCTCGCTCCTTCAGGACTCCCCTCGCTCCTTCAGGACTCCCCTCGCTCCTTCAGGACTCTCGCCCCCCCCCCTCCCCTCCCCTCGGGTCATTACACATTCCTGCGACCGGGGAGATGGGCGTCATCCCTCGACTATTAAGTTGTGAATGAATTGCGGGGACGCTCTATTCGGGTTCCTCGCATAGCTCACGCACGCCCAAACCCTTAGGGCGTGCGAGGGTGGATTGTCTAAAGATTGAGGGAATAATTATATTGATAGGGAGGAGATGAGAAGGAGAGGAAGAGGAAGAGAAAGAGAAAGAGAAAGAGGAAGAGAAAGAGAAAGAGAGAGAGAATGGGGTGGGGGTTGGGGGGAGAAGGAGGGGGAGGGGGAGGGGGGAGAGGGAGACAGACAACAGAGAGAGGGAGAGAGAGAAAAAAAAAAATTCTTGTGATATCAATATTCACAACTCGCCATTCCCCTTTCGTTCCCCTCCTTCCTCTACCCACTTCCCTTGTCTCTCTTCCTCTTTTCACTCTCTCACCCTTCCTCTCCCTCCCCCTCCCCCTCTCCCTCCCCCTCACCCTCCCCCTCACCCTTACCCTCTCCCTCGCCCTCTCTCCCCTTCCCCCTTAAAAGTATTGTCAAACGTACAGACTCGCAGTGAATTGTACGGACAAGTTGAATTATGTTTTTGATCTTGACAACCCTTGAAGCTGGTTCGTAACCAAGATTGAGATTGCCTTTAGTCTGGCTCGTTCCACGCCCCTCCCCCATTCCCCCCTTCCCTCCCTCCCCTTCCCCTGCCTCGCAAGCCCCGCAACCCTCCCCTCAAACCCCCCTCCCCCAACTCCTACTTAATACGACTCCTCTTCTGTCACCTTTTATTCTCTCGTTCACTTATCTCTCTCTCTCTCATCTCTCTCTCTCTCTCTCTCTCTCTCTCTCTCTCTCGCTCTCTCCTCTCTCTCTCTATCTCTCTCTCGTCTCTCTCTCTCTTTTTAACATTCGCCCTTCCCCTCGCTGTTCCATCTCCTTCCTCCCTCTCCCTCTCTCTCTCTCTCTCTGTCTGTCTCTCCGGCCTTTTCTTACCACCCTCTCTTCTACCACTCTTTCTCCCTCTCTCTACGATCAAGGCAATTAGAGCAATAATTAAAATGGCGGATTAAATGTGTTTTCTTCACGGGATACAGAACAATTACCTTGCTTCCGGCCTTGACGAATTGCCGCGAGTGTAAAAAATTCATGATATAACCCTCCTCCCCCTCCTCTCCTCCCCCTCCCCCTTCTAGCCTGCTCTCCTTCCCATTCTCCTCTCTCCTCACCATTCTCCTTCTTTCCTCACCATTCTCATCTCTTCCTTCCTCCTCCTCCTCCCCCCATTTTATTACCCTCTTGTCTCCTTATCCTTCTCTTATTCTCATCCCCTCTTCCCGTTCGTTCCTCCTCTCCTCCTCCTCCCTTCCTCACTTCCTTCCATCGCCCCCCCCCCCCCACACTTTGCTTGATGTCACCCTTTTCCCCTTCCCCAACCCCCTCTCCCCCACCTATCTCCTCTCTCCCCTCCCCCTTCCCCCACCTATCTCCCTATACCTTCCTCTTCCCCTTCCCCTTCCTCTCTCTCCTCCTATCTCCTCCTCTCCTAACTTTCCCCTCTTTTCCGACGCCCGCGTGGAGAACTCTTCGGGCGGGTGGGCGGGCGGGCGGGTGGGCGGGCGGAAACCACGCTAGCAGGAATGTGGGCGGGTGGGGGTGTCGATGGGGGGGGGGGGTAAGAGTGCGGAAGACGAGTGCGTGGGCGTAGGGAGGTCAATTGGAAAAAAGGGAGAGAGGAAGGGGAGAGGGAGGGAGGGGAAGGGGAGAGGGAGGGAGGGGAAGGGGAGAGGGAGGGAGGGGAAGGAGAGAGGGAGGGAGGGGAAGGAGAGAGGGAGGGAGGGGAAGGAGAGATAGGGGAGGGAGGGGAAGGGGAGAGGGAGGGAGGGGAAGGAGAGGGAGAATGAGAGAAAGAGAGAGATAGATAAATAGATAGATAAGTAGAAAGAGGCGAACAGACATCGACGATCAGAGAAGCGAAAATTCTTCCATTAATTTGATGCCCACCGTGAGAAGTCCTTCACGCCCCCCCCACTCCCCTCACCCCATTACCAGCCCCCCCCCTTTCACACACAAACACAAGAAGTTGATTCCTTCCAACCTCCTTTTCCGCCATTGATAATGGGTCCCCTTGGCTTTCTCAAACCCCTCCTTCCTCCCCCCCCCTACCACTCCCCTCCCCCAGCCGTCTGCCACCCCCACCCCTCCCTCCTCCCCACCCCCCTAACCTCCTTCGCTAGAATTCCAGAAGTAAGTCCCCCTCACCACCCCCTCCCCTCCCCGCCACCCGATCCTGGAGCCTCCCCCCCTCTACCTCCACCCCCTCCATTCCCTCCTTCCCCTCCTCCCACGCCCTTTCCGCGCCCTCTCTATGACACCTGTCAATCAAAATGTCATATACCTTGAGCCCCGGGCCAGCGCCATCACGAACGGCTGGGAACGGCCTCCCCTTCTCACACGTTCGCACAAACACGTTCATTTCTACCTCTGTTTCTCTCTCTCGTTTTTTTCTCCTTTCCTTCTTTTTTTCCTCTCTCTCTCTTCCTAATTCTTTCCTTCTCTTTTCTTCCTCCTCATTCCTTCCTCTCTCCTTCCTCCTCCTACTCCATCTCCCATCTTCCCCATTTTCCTTCCTTTCCTCCCCCTTCCTTTCTCTCTCTCCTCCCCATTCCTTCCTCTCTCCTTGCTCCTCTTCCCATCCTCCTCCCTTCCTTCCTCTCTCCTTCCTCCTCTCTCCTCTCTCCTCCCTTCCTTCCTCTTCCTCTCTCCTTCCTCCTCCTCCCCTCCTCCTCCCTTCCTTCCTCTCTCCTCTCTCCTCTCTCCTCTCTCCTCTTTCCTCTTTCCTCTCTCCTCTCTCCTCCTCCTCCTCCTCTTCCTCTTCCTCCCTTCCCCACACCTATCTCACGCCCATTCTCGTATCTAAATATTTCCGTCCCAAGTTTATATTGCTCATAATATCTCCTACATCAATAAAGCGATAAAAACCGTCTAATGAAAAAAAGGAAATAGAGAGAGAGGCTGAAAAAATAAATAAATATAAAAATTGAGAACTAATATTTATCTCGAGAAGGAAGTTATACAAGAGACGAGAGGAAGAGAGAGAGAGAGAGAGAAGAGAGAGAGAGAGAGAGAGAGAGAGAGAGAGAGAGAGAGAGAGAGAGAGAGAGAGGAGAGAGGAGAGAGAGAGAGGGGGGGGGGAGAGAGAAAGGGAGAAATAAAAAGCGATGGGAAAAAAAGAAAGAGCGAGAGAGAGAAAAATAACAAGCGATGGGGAGAGAGAAAGAGAGAAATAAAAAGTGATAGGGAGAAAGAAAGAGCGAGAGAGAGAGACAAAAAGCGGGAGAGAGAGGAGGAGCTAAAGAGGGACAAAAAGAGCAAAAAGAGAAATGAAGAGGGGGAGAGAAGAGAAAGAGGAAAAAAAGAGAAAAATAGGGAAACAAAATATATCAAAAGGAAAAAAGAGAGAGAGAAGAGAAGGAAGAGAGCGAAAGAGGAAAGAGAAAGAGGAAAGAGAGAAAAAGAGGAAAGAGAGAGTGAAAGAGGGAAGAAAGAGAGGAAAGAGAGAAGAGGGGAACAGAGAAGAAGGGAAGAGAGGGGGGCGGGAGGGAAGGGGATGGAAAGGGAGGAGGTAAAAGCGAGGAATAATTTTGATATGCAAATGACATATCCGTATCTCTACATATATCTGAATTTACAACACGATTTAATGAGCCCACGGAGGAAGTCAGCGGGGGAGGGGGGAGGAAGGGGGGGGGACTGAACCCAATCCTGTGAACCTTGTGTAAACACACCAACGAACAGAAGAGGAGGAAGGAGGAGGAGGACGAGGAGGAGGAGGAGGACGAGGAGGAGGAGGAGGAGGAGGAGGAGGAGGAGGAGGAGGAGGAGGAGGAGGAAGAGGAGGAGGAAGGAGGAAGAGGAGGAGGAGGAAGAAGAAAGAGGAGGGAGGGAGGAGGAGGATAGACTGGGAAAGGAGGAAGAGAAGATACATAGATAGACAGACAGTAATATATATTTTTTTCGAATACGTTAGACAGGTGAGACAATAAAGAATAAACAATAAGTAAATGATAATAATAGTAATAATAATTACAAGAGAGAAAGAGAGACCGAAAGAAGACCGAGAGACAAAGACCGAGAGACCGAAAGACCGAAAGACCGAGAGACCGAAAGACCGAGAGACCGAAAGACCGAGAGACCGAAAGACCGAGAGACCGAGAGAAAGAGGCAGACAGACACAGAAACACCGAAATCCGCTCTTTATCCCCCAAAGACGGCCCCGATTATAACTCCCGAACCGGGTCGGCCGAACTCAAAGGCCGAACAACCGCGACTCAGTCAACCCAGCCGGCTTATCAAGGGACAACCCGGGCTGGCTTATCGTGATGCATATTACTTCGTTACTTGATAAGCAACCTGTTCGGCTTCCTCTTGGTACTCTTGAACACTTGCTTTTTCTTTTCTTTTCTATTTTTATTGAGTTGTTTCTTATTATTATTATTCCTATTCTTCGTTTTCTTCTTCTCCTTCTTTTGCTATAAGCCACTACTTTTCACAGTGCATGTTCTCTCATCCTCCCTCTTCCTCTCTCCTTCCCCCCTCCCCTTCACCCTCACCACCACCACCGCCACCGCCTCCTCCCCCTCTTCCCCTCCCTCTCCCTCTTCCCCTTCCTCTCCCTCTTCCCCCTCCCTCCCCCCCTCCCCTCCCTTTCCCGACACCTGAAACTGCGTTGACCGGAAGTACCTAACGAACAGTAAAACGATTAATCAAGCAGAGAAGACAACAGTTATGATAAGGAGGCTTGTAAAATGGTAATTTTACTAACATATAATATACATGCATATTAAATATATGCATATTAGAACACACGCATACGTGCAAATGCACATGCACATTCGCACACGCACACGCACTCGCACACACACAATCTCTCTCTCTCTCTCTCTCTCTCTCTCTCTTCTCTCTCTCTCTCTCTCTCTCTCTCTCTCTCTCTCTCTCTCTCTCTCTCTCACACACACACACACATTCTTATATATACTCACTCCCTCACACACTCACTCACTCAAACAATACGTTACCGCCACTGGAGAAACGCTTTACTACACCCATCCATCCATCCGGTTTACTCACCTGTAAAGAAAAACAAAAAACAAAGCACGTTAGCGGTGAGTCACAACAAGAACATTTGAATATCCCCAACATTAAAATACCCGGCCATTAGCCAGCCCATTTATAAGGCCAAGATTCAATTCAGGCAAAGTGAAACGACGTGGGTTTAATCACACGCCCCGAATCTCGCCGTCACCATTACATGACTGATTAATTACTAGAAGGTAGAGTGGGTTTGTGTGTGTGTGTGTGTGTTTTGTTTTTTTGTTTTTTGTTTTGTCAGTTTTGTATCTCGTCTTGATGTCATTCTTCTTCTCTTTGTTTTGTTTTTTTTAATGCTCTTTCTCTCTCTCCTGTTTCTCCCTTCTCTCTCTTTCTCTCCCTCTCCCTCACCCTCTCCCTCTCCCTCACCTTCTCCCTCTCCCTCTCCCTCACCTTCTCCCTCACCTTCTCCCTCTCCCTCACCTTCTCCCTCTCCCTCTCCCTCAACCACTGCAACATCAGAATTGCATTTTATGCACTTACAGCCTCGACGAAGAGAGGTATAAAGTTGTTTACATTGCATTGCACGCGGCGGGGAAGGGGCCAAGGGAAAGCGGATGCCCAATAAAAGCTGTCTTCAAAAGCCCACTTAGAAATACTTAGAAATACTTACAAAATACTTTGCCTTCCTCCCTCCCTCCTCCCTCCCGCCCCAGATCCCGAGCGCCACCCCTACCTCCCCTACCACCCATGCCCCCCTCCCCCCATCATCCCATACCCTCCCCTACATCCCCCATCCCTTGCACCCATGCCCCCTCATCGCCCCCCTCCTCTCCTTCCTCCCCCCTCCCCCCCCCCCCCCCCCCCACCACACAACAAGCCGTACCCTTACGATCCGTCAAATGCCCCATGACTAGCGATGCCCTTGCCAGAGATGTCAGCTATGCCCGCCACTCGGAGCAAGTCCCCCCCCCCCACCCCATCCCCATCTCCATCCCCATCCCCCTAGAGGATGGTATGTTACAGGTAATGCGTGTCGCCTCATCTCTGCCTGCTCTGCTTGCTCGCGTTGGGGAAACAGGTCTTTAAGGCAGGGGAATGGGGGGGGGGGGGGGGGAGGAGGAGGAGGAGGAGGAGGAGGAGGAGGAGGAGGAGGAGGAGGAGGAGGAGGAGGAGGAGGAGGAATAGAGAGAGAGAAAAAAAAAGAGAGAGAGAAAGAGACAGAGAAAAGACAGACAGACCGACAGAGAGAAAGCAATCACAGGATTCAATCCACGTATCCACCTCGGTTCCCCCTCTCCCTCTTCCCTCTTCCCCTCCCTCCTCCTCCCCCTCCCCACCCCGACCCCTCTTTCCTCCCCTACCTCTCTCTCCCTCGCCTCAGACGGCAGGGGAGGCGGGAGCGCGCGCGCGTGAGCGTGGCAGGGCCTGGCGAGCGGCGAGCGGTTCCACGGGCAACTGGTGGCCTCCCGTCGAGCGTGGAGTCGGAACGTAAGGCAAGAGGCCATTAACAGCCCCACTACATGTGCCATACCGCATGCTACATTACACACAACTTTGATCTCAATTCAAGCCTATAATTAGTGTCACATTGTCATGCACCGTGCAGGCCGTGGGGGCGGGAAGGGGGGAGGGAGGGGAGGGGAGGGGAGGGGGGGGCTATGCAGCACAAACGGCCTTCGTCGGGGGCTTCGGGAGGGGCTAATCCCGCCCTTGTGCAAGGATTGATTAAAGGTGGTATTTGCTACGTGGGGGAGAGGGTGGCTAAGATTGGGTGGGGGGTGGGGGGGGGGGGCGAGGCCATCCTGCTTCTCCTCTACCTCCTCCTTCCTCATCTTTGCCTTCTCCTTCTCCTCCTCTTCCTAATTCCTCTTTCTTCTTCGCCTTTTCCCTCTTCTCCTTTCTTTTCCTTCTTCGCTCTTTCCCTCTTCTCCTCCTTTCTTTTCCTTCTCCTTCTCCTTCCTCTTTTTATCGCTTCTCTCTCTTTCTTCCTTCACCCCCATCTTTGTCCTCTTCTCCTTCCTTCTCCGCATTCTCTTTTCTCTCTCCTATTCCTTATCCTCTTTATCTTCCCTTTCTCCACTTTTCGCCTAGACCAAACTGTAAGCGAGGAGAGGGGAGGAAGGAGTAGAGGAAGGGGAGAAAGAAGGGAAGAGAAGGAGGAGGAGGCGGGGGAGGAGGGGCGGGGGGGAGGCGGGAGGAGAGGCGGGGGAGGAGGGGGGGGGGGGGGAGAGGACGGAGGAGAGAGGAGGAGGGAGGAGGAGGAGGAGGAGGAGAGGAGGGGGCGGAGGAGGAGGAAAGGAGGAGGAGAAGGAGGAGGAGGAGGGGAGGAGGAGGAGGAGGAGGAGGAGGAGGAGGAGGAGGAGGAGGAAGAAGGAGGAGGAGGAGGAGGAGAAGGAGGAGGAGGAGGAGGAGGAGGAGGAGGAGGAGGAGGAGGAGGAGGAGGGAGGAGGAGGAGGAGAGGAGGAGAAGGAGGAGGAGGAGGAGAGAGGAAGGAGAAAGGAAAGAGTAGAAGAGAGGGGTAGAGAGGGAGAGGAGAGGGGGAGGGAGTAGGAGGCTTCCGAGGGCGGAGGGGGGGGGGGGTTCAAAGGCTCCCTTGATCCCGGGCTTGATTACAAGGGGCTTCCCGGAGCCGAGGGAGAAAATGCCATGCAAATTACCCCGCCGAGGATTCCCCTGCTATTATTCCACGTGGAGACCAGTCGCTTAAATACACATTTTCTACTCGGGAGTTCCGAAGAGTGAAAAGCAGGTACGGTTCGTAATCTTTGCGGCGGCGGTGGCTCCGGCGGCACCTTGTGAAGGGGGGGGGGGGGTCGGATCAGCCTACGCGCACGCACACGCAACCACGCACCTACACACATGCACGCACGCACCTGCGCGCATGTATACGCACGCACGCACGCACACACGCACGCACGCACACACGCACGCACGCACGCACACACGCACGCACACACACACACTGTACGCATGCACATACGCACAAAGCACGCTCCAGAATCTCTGCCGAAAGCCCGATGCATTTGGCTGTACTCACGGAACCCAAAATAACTGAAGGTGAAAAATATAAAAATAAAAACATGCGTAGAGCGACTATTTCCGTGTGTTGTTTTCGGGATTCGCTGGTTCCGGGCAAGAGGGTTTCAAATGGGTTTCCGGGCAAGAGGGTTTCTGAATTTTGGAGGTGGCCGTGTGGAAGTGGCTGTATAAGCTGTGCGTACGTACATACATACATACATGTACGTACATAGAAGCAAACACAGATATGGAGACGCTTCTGTGTACGTGTTTCTTGTCCCTTTTTCTTGCCTCCTATTTTTTTCCATACCCTTTCGCTATTCTCCTTCTTTACTCTTATCCTTCTTATCCTTATTATCCTACTCCTTCTCTAAGACGTGTCGGAAGCACGAGAGAGAAGGAAAAATAGATCAAATGTATAATAAAAACGATCACACGTATTTAAAAAAATAATCACGTAAATAATGAAAATGATCACACGTATAAAAAAAAGGATCACACGTATAAAAAGATCATATATATAAAAAGAAACATTACATATAAAAAGATCACATATGAAAAAAATAAATAAATAAAAATAAATAAATAAATAAAATAATCACAATAAAAATGATCACAAGTATCATAACAAACACACTGACCCTCCCCCCCACTCCCCCCTCCCCCCACCCCTCCCCATCCCTCCCCGCTTGCCCGCCTCAGATCCCGCTTGCATGCTTGCCCACCTGTCCCTCTCTTCCGAATTTTTACGTGCACTTTATCATAAAAGGGGGGGGGGGAAGAAAGGGGGGAGAGGGGGGGGAAGGGGGAGAAACGGGCGGTCTTTTTCAGTCACGTTCCTCCGCGGCCGCCCGTCTCCGTATCCGAATAAGGCGCCGGATCCGGATGTCTTGTCTTTTTCTTTTCTACTTTCTCCCCGTTCGCACCGGCAGGAGCGGCGGGGCTGGCCGGGGCAGGTCAGCAAGCATGGCCGTCGCTTATTAAGAGCGGAATATACTCGCAAAAACTAGACCCGGAGGAGGAGGAGGAGGAGGGCGAGGAGGAAGGGGAGAGGGGAAGGGGAGGGAAGGGGAGAGGAGGAAGGGAGAGGGGAAGGGAGGAAGGGAGAGGAGGAGGGAGAGAGGAGGGAGAGGAGGAAGGGAGAGGAGAGGGGGAGGGAGGAAGGGAGAGGAGAAGCGGGAGAGTTGAGGACGAGAGGAGAAGAGTAAGAAGGGTAGACGGTCCTGTCGACGACTACGACGAGAACGATAAATTCTACTCCTTTCATGCACGATGTCTTCGGTCTATTCCGCCCTCGAGAAACAACCTGATACTCGAACGCCCTCCCTCTCGCCCCTCCTTCCCTCCTCGGCGCTCGAGGAGGACGGGGAAGGAACCCCAACCGAGATGGCGGAGGAGGGTTTCCGCTTGTCGCCCGCCCGCCCGCCCGCCGCTCCCCCCCCCCACCCCACCCCTTCCCCATTAGCGCACAAAAACAATATAAATCATAGACTTCGGTATAAACTGTGGTGAGCAGCTACCCCCGCCACCATAACCTTTCTCCTCCTCCTTCCTCCTCCGTCCTTCCTCTTCCCCCTCTCCCCTTTCTCCTCCTACCTCCATCCTCTCCCCCTCCTTCCCTCCCTCCCTCCCTCCCTCCCTCCTCCTCCTGCTACGAGCCAGGAGCTGCAACAAACTCCTGAAGACACAACTTGGTCTGCCTAAAGACGACCTTCCCCTCGCCCTCTCAGCGGCCTTCTTCCACCAGGGGCCTTCGCGAGGGCGCCGCCGACCCGCTGGCGACGGCCCGGACGCCCCACGACGCCGCGGAAG
>NC_051428.1:2935529-2940529 GCF_015228065.2 Penaeus monodon | reverse complement strand
CCGGGGTTTTTTTCGGTAGAGGATATAGATCCATGTATATGGAAGCGGAAGTGTATATACAAGATTGTGTTTGTGCCTCTTTTTTTTTTTTTTTTTTTTTTAATATGTATGTGAGAAACTTTTGGGAAGAAATAATAAATGGGTAAATTTTGTAAATAAAAAGAAAAAAACCCAAATAACGCATGTAAGAACCTCAGTGAATGATCAACCCTTCCCCAAAAAGAAAAAAAGGGAAAAAAGAAGAAAAAAAAGGGAAAAAGGGAAAAGAAAGGAAAGAGAGAGAGAGAGAAAAAAGTAAAACTCCCGACGGCAGATGAACAGATAAACAAGTCCCTCTCCCAATAGGCTTATTTTCCCTCCCTTTCCTCCCTTCCTTTCCCCAACAATAGGCAACCGCGGTGGCGCTGTACGTAATGACGGCGAAGAGTGAAATTAGGGAGATCACGTGATCCCGGGGGACCAATCACGAGCCACCGCGAGATTGCCAACCGCCGACTTTCCCGCCAAAATGCAATGAGCTGGAGGGGGAGGAGGGGGAGAGAGGAAGGGAGGAAGGGAGGGAGGAAGGGAGGGGGGGAGGGAGGGAGGGGGGGGAGAGAGAGAGGAAGAGAGAGAGGGAGAGGAAGGGGGAGGAGAAGGAAGGGGGGAAGGGAGGGGGGAAAAAAGGGAGGAGGGGGGAAGGGGGGGGGGAGGGAGGGAGGGAGGGGGGGAGGGGGGGGGGAGGGAGGAGGGGGAGGGAGGGAGGAGGGAGGGAGGGAGGGAGAAGAGAGAGAGAGGAAGAGAGAGATAGAGGAAGAGAGAGATAGAGAGAGAGAGAGAAAGAGAGAGAGAGAGAAAGAGAGAGAGAGGAAGGGAGGAAAAGAGGAGAAAGGAGCTTGATTTTGGGGAAATGGAAGAAAGAAAGTAAAGAACTGAAAAAGAAGAAGAAGAAAAGAGAGAAAAGGGCGTAGAAATGGAGAGGAAAAGGTAACTTAGATATCTTTACAGAGTGGGAAAAAAAGAAAAAAACAAAAAGAGAGAGAAAAAAAAAGAAGAGAAAAAAAGGGGGGGACGAGGGGGAGAGAAAAGGATATATTTTCGAAAAGCGAAGAAGAAAAAAGAAAACGAATTTCTGTTTTCCTTGTGGTAGCAGGGGAAGGGAGGAGACAGGGCGGAGAAGGGAGAAAGGAGGAGAGAGGAGACAGGGCGGAGAAGGGAGAAAGGAGAAGGGAGAAAGGAGAAGGGAGGAGAGAGGAGGGCGGAGAAGGGCGGAGAAAAGGAGGAGAGAGGAGGGCGGAGAAGGAAGAAAAGAAGAGAGAAGGCGGAGAAGGGAGAAGGGAGAAGGGAGAGAAGGCACAGCCCCCGGGTAAATGAAGGCAGTGATTCTCTGCGGGGAGAATATGGCTCGGGGAGAATGAGATATCACCCCAGAGGGAAATGTATATGGGAATGGATGTAATGAGATGGGAGGATATCTTGTTCAAAGCCACGGAGGAGGAGGAGGGGAGGGGGGAGGAGGAGAGGGGGAGGTGGAGGAGGAGGAGGAGGAGGAGAGGAGGAGGAGGAGGAGGAGGAGGGGAGGGAGGAGGAGGAGGAGGGGGAGGGGGGGAGGAGGAGGAGAGGGGGAGGGGGGGAGGTGGAGGAGAGGGGGGGAGGGGGGAGGGAGGAGGAGGAGGAGGAGGGGAGGGGGGGAGGAGGAGGAGAGGGGGGAGGGGGGAGGTGGAGGAGAGGGGGGGAGGGGGGGGAGGTGGAGGAAAGGAGGAGGAGGGGGAGGAGGAGGAGGAGGAGGAGGAGGAGGAGGAGGAGGAGGAGGAGGAGGCGGAGGTTGATCAAAAGGCATTCCTGGGGATTCTCGTAAGCAGGAGGCGGCGAGGAGGAGGGAAATTTCGGCCGAAAGACAAATGGCTAACTGGATTTTGAGGAGGAAAGGGGTGGAGAGGGGGGGGGAGGGAAGGAGAGAGGAGGAAGGGGTCGGAGGAAGCGAGCGTGAGAGAGAGAGAGAGAGAGAGAGAGAGAGAGAGAGAGAGAGAGAGAGAGAGAGAGAGAGAGAGAGAGAGAGAGAGAGACAGACAGACAGAGACCCAAAGAAACTATCAAACAGACAGAAAGTCACACCGAGAAAAAGTCACAAATACAGACAGGCAATGAGAGAAAAAAGCTCAGCTAGTCAGACAAACAAACACATCACAAAACCAACGAGCAAAGCACAAGAAAAACACAACCTACGTTGTTTTTTTTTTCTTTCTTTCTTTTTCTTTTAAGGACTCCTAGCGCGTGCGGTTTTACACAAATACAGCTTCTTATCGTGTCAGTGATGTTAAATATACTTTTTACAGCTTGTTCTAGACACGTGAAGATATGTTCATCACCACTGCGTTTACGAAGCGGTGCCGACGCTTCATCGGGAGAGGAAACACGTCAACCAGAACGGTGGGGGGGGGGGGGGTGCGTGTGTGCGTGAGGCTTTGAGTGTGTTTGGGTGAGTGAGTGAGTGAGTGGGGGAGGGAGGGAGGGAGAGAGGGGGAGAGGGAGGGAGAGGGAGGGGGAGAGGGAGAGAGAGAGAGAGAGAGAGAGAGAGAGAGAGAGAGAGAGAGAGGAGAGAGAAAAGGGGGAGAGAGAAGAGAGAGAGGAGAAGAGAGAGAGAGAAAGCGAGAAGAGGGAAAAAGAGAGAGAGAGAGAGAGAGAGAGAGAGAGAGAGAGAGAGAGAGAGAGAGAGAGCGTAACCGACCCCAGCGTTCTTTTGCAACATCAAAGAGTACCTTCTGCAAAACCTCAAATCCCAACTTGAAGAAGCACCTGGCAGCAACGATCACATCCCCTCCCCCCTCCCATACTCCCTCTTAACATCCCCTCCCCCTCCCCCTCCCCCATACTCCCACTTAACATACCCCTCCCCCTCCCCCTCCCCCTCCCCACCCCCCGTCCCTTCCCCAACCAGTAAATTCTAATGCGAGAAGAAACAAAGAGAGAAGAGGGGGAAAAAAAAAGAAAAAGAAGAAGAAAAAAAAGAAAACCCGATAAAGAGGTAAGAGGAGAAGCTCGAGTAATTTAAGAAAATGATGATGATGACGATGATGAAGATGGAAATGATGACGATGACGACGATGATGATTAATGATGACGATGACGACGATGACGATGACGATGACGATGACGATGACGATGACGATGACGATGACGATGACGATGACGATAACAATAACAATAACGACGGTGATAACAATAATAACAATAAACAAATAAATACAAAACGCCCAATAAAGAGGATACCAAGTAAAACAGGCCGGTTGTTTACCCGTTAATCCGCGACGCCCGTCCCGACATCTTGAAGCCGTTAAACCACCCGAGTTATAAGACTTTCAACAGTCTATAATATCAAAAGAGATAATTATACCAAGGATCCCTGGCCGAGTGCAGGCTGTGAAGGAAATTACCGCATATTTGAGAGCTTTATCAAACTTTTCAAAGACATTCCTGACGACCCAGCGTGGTTTTTTTTTCTTCTTTTTTTTTTTTTTCTTCTTTTTTCTTTTTTTTTCTTTTCTTTTCTTTTCTTCTTCTTCTTCTTCTTTCTTTTTTCTTTCTTCTTTTTCTTGTTCTTCCTCCTCTTCTTTTTCTTCTTCTTCCTCTTCGTTTCGTCCCTTTGGCAGCCATTTCATAACTATTTTTTTCCTTTTTTTGCCGCATTATCTCTTTCTTTAAGAGAGGCTTTGCTTTTGCGTTGATTTCTTTTTTTTTTGGGGGGGGGGAGAAGAGGAAGGGGGGGAAGGGGGGGCGGTGATTAAATTTTGAGTTTCGTTCAAGTTATTTACCAGAATTGTGCGAGACGTTGAATTATAACTGTTTTGGGTTCTCTCTCCTCTTTCTTTTTCTCTCTTTTCTCTCTTTCTCTCCTCTTTCTTTTTCTCTCTTTCTCTTTTCTTTCTTTTCTCTCTTTCTCTTTTCTTTCTTTTCTCTCTTTCTCTTCTCTTTCTTTTCTCTCTTTCTCTTCTCTTTCTTTTCTCTCTTTCTCTTCTCTTTCTTTTCTCTCTTTCTCTTCTCTTCCTTCCCTCTTACTCACACACATCTACTTCTACTGCTTCTACTTCTTGTTATCATTCCTCCTTCCTCCTCCTAATTCCACCTATTCATCTTCCTTCTTCCTCTTCCTTCTTCCCCTTCCGCCTCGTCCTTCTCCCTCTTCCGCCTCTTCCTTCTTCCTCTTCCTCTTCTTCCTTCTCCCCCTTCCGCCTCTTCCTTCTTCCCCTTCCTCTCCCCCTCCCCTCCCCTCCCCCCCACCAGCCCCACGACCTTCACAAGAGGGGCAGATCGTGTGCTAGTGACGACCCTCCCACGAGAGATCAGCGGGTCGAGATTATGTGCATCAGGATCTCCTAAGTAATTCATCCCCTCTCTCCCCTCTTCCCCTCTCTTCCCCTCTCTCGCACCCTCTCCTTCTCCTCCTCCTTCCCCCTCCAATTTGCCTTGTTACTCTCCCTTTTCTTTCAAAGTTTTTTTGCTTCTATCTCCCTCTCTTTAACTCACTTTTCTCCATTTTCGCTTCTCTCCTCCTTTCTCACTTTCCCTCCCTCTTCTATCTCTCTCTCCTTTCTTTTTCCTTCTCTTATCTCCCATCCCTCTCACCATCCCACAGTCCTCCTCCCCTTCCTCCTCCCTCCCATCCCCCTCTCCTTCCTCCTCCTCCCCCCATCCCTCCTCCTCCTCATCCCTCTCTCCATCCCTCCTCCTCCTCCTCCCCATCCTCCATCCCTCCTCCTCCTCATCCCTCTCTCCATCCCTCCTCCTCCTCCTTCCCGACGTCGCTCCCTCCATCTTCATTAGTCCTTCCGCCTCCCTCCGCCTCGCCCTCCTCTCCTCCTGATGAAGAATTCAAGTGAAGGTCCTCCTGCTCTTCGGGGACAGTTTAAGAAAAGTCGACGAGAATCACGGGACTTGCAATATGCATGTCTGTGGCGTCTCGATCCATTCGAATATTTCTTGCGTTTCTAGCTCTCTTTATTGCTTTATCTTTTGATATCTAT
>NC_051428.1:2898029-2930529 GCF_015228065.2 Penaeus monodon | reverse complement strand
ATAAGACACTCCCTGTGTGTGTGTTTTAAGGGGACATGTGGGGAGGGGGGAGGGGGGAGCCTTCACAGCTAAAGAGACGCATGTCAGTCCAGTGAGAGAAGAATGAGATAATAGGGGGGGAAATGGGGGGGGTGGCGTGGCCTAGCGGGTGGAATGGATAGATTATCACGTACTCTTCGTCGACATCTTTTACGAAGTAACATATAGAGAAAAGCTATAAACAAATAAAGACACACAGGCGCACACACACACACCTACCTCACACTCCACCTGCCGCTAGTAATATATCTTTTTCTACTGCCTTTTCTTTCCTTTTCCCTGCCTCGTCTCGTCTCGTCTTCCTCCATCCCTCCCCCTCCCCCTCCCCCTCCTCCTCCTCCTCCTCCCCCTTCCCCTCCTCCTCCTCCTCCTCCTCCCCCCTTCCCCTCCTCCTCCTCCTCCTCCCCCCTTCCCCTCCTCCTCCTCCCCCTCCTCCTCCTTAACCTCCCTCCCAACACGCCCTCGTGTGGGTAGGCCTGTCCATCAGCCTAAATTAAATTTATAGGAGCCGTTATTGGGAGGCATTAGTGCAGATTAGAGTTGCACTGACCAGCATGGCAAAGTAGTGCCGGTGGGGGGGGGGGGATAGGTAGGAATTGGGGGGGAGAAGAGGGAGGGGGGAATTGGGGGAAAGTTAAGGTGGACTAGGAAGAAAGGAAGGAAGGAAGGGAGAGAGGGGGAGGGGGAGGGAGGGAGGGAGGGAGGGAGGGAGGAGGAGGGGGAGGGAGGGAGGGAGGGAGGGAGGGAGGGAGGGAGGGAGGAAGGAGAAAGGAAGGGAGATAGGGAGGATGGAAGGAGGGAAGGAAGAAAAAGGAAGGTAGGGAGAGAGGAAGGAAGGAATAAACGGAAGTGAGGAACACACGAAGGCTCAAAGGAGATGGAAGGAACTGAACGAAGGATGAAAAGAAAAAGAATGAAAGAAAGACAAAGATTTAAATCGGCAAGGCCTGAATCTCTCAAAAGATTTTCACCTATTAATATACGGCACCTATCTATCACCTCTCCTTTCTCCTCTCCTCTCTCAGTCCTTCCTTCCCCCCTACGAACTTCGCAAGGTCCACCCACCCCTTTTACGGACGTAGAAGAGTCGACCTTAGCGAAAGAAACGCTGTCTTGCCCCCTCACCCCTCCCCCACCCCCACCCCCCACCCCCCGAGAAACTGGGTCGCAAAGGGCCTTGTATATATAGATTTTTAATACATGGTCACTACCAGCAGCCACACTTGCTTGGTCCCAGAAGCCGCAGGGGTGAGGAGGGGGAGAGAGGGGAGAGAGAGGGGAGGAGGGATGAGGAGGGAGAGAGGGAGAGAGAGGAGAGAGGGGAGGAGGGATGAAGGGAGAGAGAGGGGAGGGGTGAGGAGGGATGAAGGGAGAGAGAGGAGAGAGGGGAGGAGGGATGAAGGGAGAGAGAGGGGAGAGAGGGGGGTTGAGAGGAGAGAGGAGGCAGAGGAGGGAGAATAAGCAAAGGAAGGAAAAGACAATAACAAACAAACAGAGGAAAGGAAGAAAAGAAGAAAAGGAAAAAAATAATAGAATAAAAATCAAGAACAAGGGAAAGAAGTAGGAATGAGAAAAGAAAAGGAAGAAAGCAGAAACAGGGAGTGTGGAAAGAAAAGAGAAGAGAAGAGAAAGAAAATGGAATGCAAAACAGAAGAAAACCATAAAACACAAAACAAAAACAGGAGGAAAACGAAAACCGATTAAGAGGAGGAAGCCAAGGAGGGGGGAGGGGGAGGGGGAGAGAGGGGGAGAGTAACGACTTGACTAAACGAAGGTGATGATCAATTGTCCAAGAATCCGAACGGCGATTAGATTAACTCTAGCGTCCTCTAGATCATAGGAACCGAGGTCTCGCTCTCGCTCTCTCTCGCTTTATCTCTCTCCCTCTCTCTCTCTTTATCTCTCTCTCTCTCTCTCTCTCTCTCTCTCTCTCTCTCTCTCTCTCTCTCTGTATGTATATGTGTGTGTGTGTGTGTGTGTGTGTGTGTGTGTGTGTGTGTGTGTGTGTGTGTGTGTGTGTGTGTGTGTGAGGTGGGGGGAGAGAGAAGAGAGAGAGAGAGAGAGAGAGGGGGAGAGAGAGGAGAGAGAGAGAGAGAGAGAGAAGAGAGAGAGAGAGAGAGAGAGAGAGAGAGAGAGAGAGAGAGAGAGAGAGAGAAGGGGGGGGTTCAAACAAGAAACAAGATGCTGGCCATTCGATAAAGAAATACATCAAAGGCAGCCCAGAGTGCCAAAAGATATGACTAAACAGACAAGAGTGCCAAAAGATATGAATAATGGGACAAAGAGGTAGGTAGGTAGATAGATAGATAGATAGATAGACAGATTGATAGATAGATAGATAGATAGATAGATAGATAGATAGATAGATAGAGAGAGAGAGAGAGAGAGAGAGAGAGAGAGAAGAGAGAGAGAGAGAGAGAGAGAATAAATAGAAGACCAGGCAGAAAAAAAAATAAAATGAAATAAAATAAAAACAAAACACTAGAAATATATAAATATTCACCACTTTGAGGGCTACGAGGGGGTAGGGGGTAGGGGGAAGGAAGGGGGGAGGAGGGAGTGAGTCCTGTGTCCACGACAGACAGGAAGCGGAAAAGAAAAAGAAGAAAGGGAGAAAGACGAAGGGGAACCGAGGAGGAGGAAGAAGAGGAAGAGAGAGGTACAAAGAGGAGGAGGAGTAAGAAGAGGAAGAAGAGGAGGAAGAGGGAGGTGGAGGAGGAGGAAGAGGGAGGAGGAGGAGGAGGAGGAGGAGGAGGAGGAGGAGGAGGAGGAGGAGGAGGAGGAGGAGGAGGAGGAGGAGGACAGGTAATTGACATGCAACGCAAATCACGGCTGCACTGGCATACTGAGGAGGGGTAGGGGAGGGGGAAGGGATGGGGAGGGGGGTGGGGATAGCGAGGGAGAGGGAGAGAGAGGAAGATGGGAGAGGGAGAGAGAGGAAACAAACAAACGAACGAAACGAAACGACCGAACGAACGAAACGAAACGACCGAACGAATGAACGAAACGAATTAGCGTGCGGAGAGCCACCAACGTCATTCCCAGGGCACTGCCAGAGACACGCAAAATAAAGTCGAGAGTTGGGTAAAGACTAATTATATTGACTAAATATATGATTTCTGAAATGGGGGGGTTGGCAAGGGAGACATCGAAGGTAAACAGACATATGGCTTGAGGGAGGGAGGGAGGGAGGGAGGGAGGGAGGGAGGGAGGGAGGGAGAAGGAGGAGGAGATGAAGGAGGAGGGAGAAAGAGAGAGTGAAAGTGAAACAGAGAGAGAGAGAGAGAGAGAGAGGAGAGAGAGAGAGAGGGAGAGAGAGAGAGAGAGAGAGAGAGAGAGAAAGAGAAAGAGAAAGACAAAGAAAGACAAAGAGAAAGACCAAGAGAAAGACAAAGCCAAAGAGAAAGAGAGAAAAACAAAAAGAAAAAAAAGAAAGAGAAATAGACAAAAATAGAAAGAGCGAAAGAGAAAAGAGAAGGAGAGAAAGAGAGAGAGAGCTCATAGACCGGGCCTCCTCATCGCCATGCAGCCGATGTCTGCGCGCACATCAATTGCTCCATGCATTCGCTCTTACATTATGCCCAGCGGCGTGACGCGCATGTCAGACGCTAGTCATGGCATAGCGTCATGCAGCCGGTGACCGATGAGTCTGGTGTCATGCGCTGCGACATGACCACGTGGAGTTTGTGAGATATGATGGCATTATCGCGTCCGTAATTGCCGTCGTCTCTAGAAACGGAAACTTAGAAATATTTCGATGTTTTATTATTATGATTATGATTATTATTATTATTATTATTATTATTATTATTATTATTATTATTAATGCGTATTCTCTCTCGGATGCGATTCCTTCCTCGTCTTTTTTTTTTCTTCTTCTTCATTTTCTTTACGTCATCAGCTTCTTCTTTATCCCCTTTCCTTCCTGATCCTGCTCCTCCCTCTCTCCCTCTTTCTCCTCTCCCTACTCCCCCCCCCCGAACCCCACACTCCACGGAACTAGCGGTGCCGTTTGCAATGGAGGTCATAACACAGGTTTGCAACAAGGGGGCGATTCAAGTTTTATCAACAAGTCAATTGCTCACGTTGCAAGTTGTCTGGCAGGCACAAGAGGCACTTACCCCCTCTCCCTCCAATCCCCCCACTCCCTTTCCCTTCCTTCCCCCCCACTCCCTTCCCCTTCCTCCCCCCCCCACTCCCTCCCCCACTCCCTCCCCCTCCCTCCGTCGTGTTTGTGTACCACTGAGGATGACTATCTTCAAGGAAGCCGAATGGCCAATTGTTGCTTAAGAAAGCCTGTGTGTGCGTGGTGTGTGTGTGTGTGTGTGTGTGTGTGTGTGTGTGTGTGTGTGTGTGTGTG
Organism: Penaeus monodon; assembly: GCF_015228065.2. Classification (NCBI taxonomy): domain Eukaryota; kingdom Metazoa; phylum Arthropoda; class Malacostraca; order Decapoda; family Penaeidae; genus Penaeus; species Penaeus monodon. The sequence goes on along the minus strand of NC_051428.1, from coordinate 2,926,130 downwards.
TGTGTGTGTGTGTGTGTGGAGTGAGTGAGTGAGTGAGTGAGTGAGTGAGTGAGTGAGTGAGTGAGTGAGAGAGAGAGAGAGAGAGAGAGAGAGAGAGAAAGAGAGAGCGAGAGAGAGAGGAGAGAGAGAGACAACGAAATGGGAAGAGAGCGAAGAGAGACTTAATCACAGCTGAGTGGGTGGGAGTGCCTACGACGCTATGGTCTCGGAAAACTGTTCCTTTTACTCTCGAATTTATGTACTACTGCACGTGTGCCTGTTGGCGTGCGTGCGTGCATGCGTTTGCCTCTGCTTGCATTATGCTCTGCACAATACGTAACGCATCCCTACCCCGCGTTCAACATGCCCCTAACCCTACCCCTACGAGCCCCCTATGCTCCTACCCCTACCCCTACTGCCCTTCCCCTATGCCCCTAACCCTACCCCTACGAGCCCCCTGTGCCCCTACCCACCCTAATCACCCTCTTCCTCCTCCTCCCCCCTCCCCCCCCAGAGTGTCATCCTTGTGATAAGTCAAATAATCCGACAGAGTGAAAGCAAGCACTGTATGTGGGCGACATTCCCCCTTTATCTTTGCTTGCGATTCCCCTCTCTTTCTATTTTTCCCCTGTTATTCTATTCTATTTTCTCTATTATCTTCTCTTTTATCTTCTCTTCTCTTCTCTCTCACTTACTTACTTATTACTTATTATTACTTATTACTTACTTATTACTTATTATTACTTACTCACTTACTCGTAACGTGATGAGACGACAAGACATGATGATGATAAGAGGAAGAGTGTAAGCACAAAATAAAAACAAAAACAAACAAACAAAAAAAACGATTGAGTTAGATTAAGCAACAAGAAAACTGAGAAAAAAAATATTTAGGAGGAGGAGGAGGAGGAGGAGGAGAAAAAAGTAGAAGAATATGATGAGGATGACGAAGAAGAAAAAGGAAGATAATAAACAACAACAAAATCAAACGAAAGCAAAAAACAAAAAGAAAAGAAAAGAAGAAAAAAAGAAAAAGAAAAAACAGACACAGAGAGAGAGAGAGAGAGAGAGAGAGAGAGAGAGAGAGAGAGAGAGAGAGAGAGAGAGAGAGAGAGAGAGAGAGAGAGAGAGAGAGAGAGAGAGAAAATCATCCCCAACCATCCAAATACAGATGTTTTAAGTGAACACAAAATAAGTCATGCAACGCCTCCCCCCCCCCCCCTCCCCCCATTGAACAACGCTCTGCTTGTTAATTCTTCGGCGGGTGGGAGGGGTATGGGGGCAGAAGAGGGGGGGGGGAGGTAGTTGCCTGTGCCCCAGCGTACCAGGAAGAAGATCACCACTGTTCAACTAATTAAGACAATTAACCGGACTGAGGCTCATTATCCGGAGTGAGAAACGTGTTATACTTCCGTTTCTGTTGTCCGTAACGGTCTGTCTCGATTATTGTATTACATTATACGCGATGGCTATGTGATTGTGCGTGTTTGTGTGTGTGTGTGTGTGTGCGTGTGCGTGTGCGTGTGTGTGTGTGTGTGTGTGTGTGTGTGTGTGTGTGTGTGTGTGTGTGTGTGTGTGTGTGTGTGTGTGTGTGTGTGTGTGTTGTGCTTTCGCGTGCGTGTGCGTGTGTATCTATGTCAGTATGTAAGCACGTAGGAATATTAGAATGTGACCCTCTGTGTGCAAATACAAGCAAAAAATATATATATACCGACATGTGAAAATTTCATAATGTCATTTGCGAGAAAAAAAAAAAAAAACTTTTTTTTTTACAAACAAACAAGAGTACGAACCAACTGCTTCCGGAGATTGACACTTACCTGAAAAAGAAAAAAAATATTATTAGTAATTTCGTCAAAATATATTGCGAGACAAAAACAGAAAAAAAAACACATGCATATCAGAGAAGGTAAAAATACGAGATTCGAAGAATTGATAACATGGGACAAAAGGCGAGGAGGAAATTAAGTAAAGGGAGGAGGAGGAGGAAGAAGGGGAGGGGGGGGAGGAGGAAGAGAAATAGGAGAAGGAGAAGGAGAAGAGATGGAGGAGGAGGAGAGGAGGAGGAGGAGGAGGAGGAGGAGGAGAAGAAGAAGAAGAAGAAGAAGAAGAAGAAGAAGAAGAACGACAGAAGACAGTTTAGCAAGACGGAAGCAAGATAGACAGAAAAAGAACGAGAAGAGAGAGGAAGCAAGAAGAAGAAAAGCGAGAGAGAAGAAGAAGAAGAAGAAGAAGAAGAAGAAGGAGAGAAAATGATAACCATACAATATCAATAATAATCTCAAACACATCGCCTCACACTTTGCCTCATTTTCCCTCGTTTCCTGCCTTTCGCGACGGGCACAGATACACCTCAACAACACCAACCTGTAGCAGGTGTACTGGACACGCCCTGGCACCCGACTAACGCTCTTTTCCGCCCGCACGGACGCCCTCTGCCGTCCTTTGGCGCCCGTGGTACTCTCCTGCACTCGCGCCCATTTTTTCTCCTGCCACTCTCCTCTCCTCTCTCTCCCTTCTCACACACCCATATTATATATGTATATATATATATATATATATATATATATATATATATATATATATATATATATATATATTATATATATATATATATATATATTGTGTGTGTGTGTGTGTCGTGAGTTGTGTGTCTGTGTGATGTGTGTGTGTGTGTTAGTGTGTGTGTGTGATGTGTGTTGTGTTACATTATATATATAGTTATTATAATATTATATATATAATATATATATATTATATAATATATATCATATATATATATATATAATATATATATTGAGATTTAATGGTGGCTACTGTGAAGTCCGATAAGCGAATAGGATCCAGAGAAAACCCGCGCAAACAAAACAAAACAAACATATATATATATATATATATATATATATATATATATATATATATATATATATATATTTGATATTCATCCTCCACCCCCAACCCCCAACCCCCCCCCCCCCCCAAAAAAAAAAAAAAAAAAAAAAAGCGATCGAGCAAAGTCGTCAGTCAGTTCCCACAAATATCAGGGTTAAATCGTCTATTATGAGTATCAGAGCCAGAAGTTCTAATCGGCCATTGTCCCGATTGGATCCTGATTTTAAAGGGTTTGATGCTATCTGGCGCAAAGTTGTGGGATCCAATTGTGCGGGCAAAATGGGTCAGGGGGGAGGGAGGAGGGAGGGGATAGAGGGGAGGGAGAGGGGTATGAGAGGGCCTTCCCCCTTCCTCTCTCTCTCTCTCCCCTCTCTTTCTTTCTTTCTTTCTCTCTTGTTTCATTCCTTCCTTCCTTTCTTTCGCTTTCTCCAATTTTCGAAGTTCCTTTCTTCTGCCTCTTTTTTATTTCTCTTTTTTCTTCTTTTCTCTTCTCTTCTTTCCTAGGAGGAGGGAGGAAGGAGGAGGAAGGAGGAAGAAGAAGAGGAGGAGGAAGTTGGAAGAAGGAAGAAGGAAGAAAGAAGGAGGATGGAGGAGGAGGAGGATGGAGGATGGAGGAAGGAGGAAGTAGATAGAAGGCAGTAGGAAGGAGGATGGAAGAAGGGAGGAGGCGGAAAAGGAGGAGGATGTAGAGAAGGGAAGGAAAGGGGGATGTACGAGTTAGAAGGGGATGGGAAGAGAAAGGGTGGAGGAGAGAAGGGGAAGAGGAGAGAGGAGAGGAGAAAGACCGCAACACAAGTAGGAAGATCACACGATAACATCACTCGGTTTAGGGACACGAGGGAGAAGGGGGTAGTGTGCCCTGCTGAGAAGGGGGGAGGGGGGCGTAGAGTAGCAATAGGGTATAGCACACAGAGAAAGAGAGAAAGAGAAAGAAAGAAAGAGAGAAAGAGAGAGAGAGAGAAGAAAGAAGAGAAGAGAAGAAGAGAGGAGAGAAAGGAGATAGATATAGAAATATAAATAGACAGACAGACAGAGAAATCCATCGAAGAACAAAAAATTAGATTCTCCACTGCGCCTCCGCCTCCGCCTCCGCCTCCGCCTCCACCTCCGCCCGAACCCCCAGCAGACCGACCGACGCCAACCCCCCCCCCCTCAAGGCCTACGGCATTCCCAGGGCGGCAAGCAAATAGGCCTCTCCCCACCCCCCCCCACCCCCCTCTCCCCCCGCCGTCGTTCCCACAATAACCTGGCGGGTGGCAGTGGCTGGTGCACCGCGAAGGGTGGGCGGGCGGGACGGTGGGCCGGTGGGCGGGCGGGACGGTGGGCCGGTGGGCGGGCGGGCGTGGGGTCGCGGCTCTCCCTCGGCGAAAGGGCCCGGTCGATACCCACCACCTGACGAAGGTAGGGGCCGAGGGCGCCGTCTGGCCGTGACGCCGCCCTTGGGTGCCGCCGCCGTCAGAGGGGAGCGCTCGAGGGGGGATGGGAGAAATAGGGGGGGGGAGAGGGAAACAGTGTGTGTGTGTGTGTGTGTGTGTGTGTGTGTGTGTGTGTGTGTGTGTGTGTGTGTGTGTGTGTGTGGGTGTGTGTGTGTGGTGTGTGTGTGTGTGTGTGTGTGAGTGAGTGAGGAGTGAGGAGTAGGGTGAGTGAGTGAGTGAGTGAGTGAGTGAGGTGTTGTGTGTGTGTGTGTGTGTGAGAGAGAGAGAGAGAGAGAGAGAGAGGAGAGGGAGAGGGAGAGGGAGAGGGAGAGGGAGAGAGGGAGAGAGGGAGAGAGAGAGAGACAGAGGAGAGAGAGAGAGACGAGAGATCGAAGAGAGAGAGATCGAGAGAGAGAGAGACGAGAGTGGAGGGAGAGGAGATAGAGAGAGAGGAGAGGAGGAGAAGAGGAGAGAGAGAGAGAGAGAGGAGAGAGAGAGACGAGAGAGAGAGAGAGAGAGAGAGAGAGAGAGAGAGAGAGAGAGAGAGAGAGTTCCCTCCGTAATTAGAGTATTGATGGAGGATACTTCCTTACTTTTTTCTCTCTATTTCTCTTCTTCTCCTCCTCCCCTCCCCCTTTCTCCCTCTTCCTCGCCTTTATCCTATTCCTTCTCTTCTTCTAAGTTCCTCGCGCCGCTTTCCTCTTCACATTTTTTTAAATTTCCTATCATAACTGGTTGCTTATTTGCTACAATCGGGCGCCGCTATTCGACCAGATAACGAAGGAGGGAGAGAGAGAGAAAACACACACACACACACACACACACACACACACACACACACACACACACACACACACACACACACACACACACACACACACACACACAACCAGCCAACCAATAAAACAGAATAATGCATCTCAACCAACCAGCAGTTGCGCATCCCCCCCCTCCCCCTCCTCCTCCTCCTCCTCCTCCCCTCCCCCTTCCCTTCCTATTTCCATTCAGCCTCTCTCTCCTCCCCCCTCCCCCCCAATACGGACACAACACCGTAAACTGATGAAGAGAGAGTACTATACTAGTTATCCCCCCCATCCCCATCCCCCACTCCTCTCCCCTCTCCCCTCTCCCCCTCCTCCCCCGTCGCCAACACGCGCTCCGCCACGGCGAGCGCGTGTCCTCCCCGCGTGTTGTTGACAGCTAAATCCCCCTCTTCCCCTTTTCCCCTACTTTCCCCTCCTCCCTCCTCCCTTCTCCACCTCCCTCCCACCTCCTCCCTCCTTTCAATAGCTACATGGGAGAGAGAGAGAGAGAGAGGGAGGGAGAGAGGGAGGAGGGAGGGGGACAGATAGAGGGGAAGAGAGGGGAAGGAGGGGAGATATAGAGGCATCAACAGAGACCTATGTTTGGGTAATTTCCCCCCAAACAGTTGTCGACTCATGTCAGCACCAGTTGGTTCGATGAATATTTGTCGGGATGGGACCAGCTTTGGAAATTACCCTACATAGCTAATCAGAGTCAGATAGATAGATAGATAAATATAGATAATATAGATATAGATAGAGAGATATATAGATATAGATAGAGAGACAGATAGATAGATAGATAGATATAGACAGAGATAAAATAGATATAGATAGATAATGATAGATTGACAGATAGATATATAGATAGATTGATATAGATAAATAGATAGATAGATAGATAGACAGACATACACACATACAAATAAAACAAACACGCAAATCATCAACTTCGAAAAAAAAATCGCAATGAATCTAAATTTCTCTTTTTTGTTCGATCTCTCCCTTCCTCCCCTCCTCCCACCCCCGTCCCTCCTCCCACCCCACCCCCCAATCCCCTCCCCCCAATCAAAAGATAAAACGGATTTCCGGAAGTTGCGGTTCCAATCAGCCGTCAACAATCCTCGGCTGTTTAAACAAATCGCACGACGCTAATCCGCGGGGGCGATTCTGCGCTCCCAGACGCCGCCGATCGCTAAGCCCGTGTGTGAAACTAATCGCGCCGCGTTCGTCTACACCATTCTTCATTCTCTCTTTTCCTTCTTCCTTCTTCCTTCTTTCCTTTTTTCTTTTTCTTCTTCCTTTTCTTCTTCCTTTTCTTCTTCCTTTTTCTTCTTCCTTTTTCTTCTTCCTTTTTCTTCTTCCTTTTTCTTCTTCCTTTTCTTCTTCATTCTTCCTTTTTCTTCTTCTTCTTCTTCTCTTTCTTCTTCTTCTTCTCTTTCTTCTTCTTCTTCTAGCCTTCCCATATCTTGCTAAGAGAAGAGGCAAAGAAGGAGGAGAGGAGAGGAGAGAAGGGGAGAGAAGGGGAGAGAAGGGGAGAGAAGGGGAGAGAAGGGGAGAGAAGAGAAGAGAAGAGAAGAGAAAAGAGAAGAGAAAAGAGAAGAGAAAAGAAAAGAGAAGAAAAGAAAGAAAAGAAAAACAGAAAAAGAAAAAAAAAGAAAAAAAAAAAAAAAAACAGAAAAGAAGAATAAGAAAAAACAAACCCTTCAGCTTCCCACCTTCCTTTCCACCCTAATTCCTCCTCCTGGCTTTCTCTCTTCCGGAAAGCGACGCTCCGATTTCTGCCCCGCCTCTGCATCGTACCCTCCGCGCACCCAGAGCACCAGGGGGGGAGGGGGGCGGAATTAAGTTAGGATAGAAGGAAGGAAGGAAGGGAGGGAGGGAGGGAAGGAGGGAGGGAAGGAGGGAGGGAAGGGAGGGAGGGAGGGAGGGAGGGAGGGAGGGAGGGAGAGGGAGGGGGGAGAGGAAGGGAGGAAGGAAGGAAGAAGGAAGAGAGAGAGAGAGAGAGAGAAATCTCACATCTAGATATACATACAGTGATACATTGATACATACATATATAAAGATAAATGGATTGTTAGACAGATAGACAGATAGATAGATAGATAGAGATATAGATACACAGTGAACTTGAAGCGTGATTCACTTAACCTCGCATTCAAAGACAAGGATTCTGCAGAGGCACACAGCTGTTGAATCACTCTTGTAGCGATTTCTGCAATTTCGGTTGCATGACAAGAACACATGACACGCAGATGAACGGCCAAAACAAAGCGGGGGGAAAACGTAAAATTCGAAATACTCCTCGGCAAAAAAAAAAAGCCGGGACTGCGATCTCTATATAAAAAATGTATGGAACAACTTTTTAACTGGGGAAAAAAAGATGGTGGAGTCAACCAAAACTTCATTTTGTCTCTCTCCAGTTTCCACTTCCCACGCTTTCCCTCTCTATCCCTCTCCTTCTCCTTCACTATCCCTCTCACTCTCCCCATCCTTATCCCTCTCACTCTCCCCATCCTTATCCCTCTCACTCTCCCCTCCTCATCCCTCTCACTCTCCTCCTCCTCATCCCTCTCCCTATCCTCCTTCCTCTCTTCCCCTCCCTCCCCCTCTCTGCCCTCTCCCCCCCCTCCACGCACACCCCTCGGGCCTACAAGCAAAGCTATTGAAGAGCAGTTGTGCAGGCATAAGCCACTTGTTGGGTCCCGTATAAATAACACGCAAGAGATGCTGGTGGCGCTATTGAGGCAGAAGGTGAGCCCTGACCGGGGACTGCCAAGAGGTTATCTGCGGGGAAGTGGGGGGGGGGAGGAAGGAAGAAGGAGGAAGGAGGAGGGAGGGAGGGGGAGGGGAAGAAGGAGGGAGGGAGGGAGGGAGGGAGGGAGGGAGGGAGGGAGGGAGGGAGGAAGGGAGGAAGGGAGGGAGGGAGGGAGGGAGAGAGAGAGAGAGAGAGAGAGAGAGAGAGAGAGAGAGAGAGAGAGAGGAGAGAGAGAGAGAGAGAGAGAGGAGAGAGAGAGAGAGAGAGAGAGAGAGAGAGGAGAGAGAGAGAGAGAGGAGAGAGAGAGAGAGAGAGAGGGGGGGGGGGGGGGAACAAGGACCGTGAAGTACAGCGCTGCCTCTCGCTCGATCTCATCTGCATTTTGATATCGTCTGCATCCTTTTTCCTCCCGCTTTTCGCGTCCTTTCCTCCCCATCATTCTCATCCTCCTCGTATTCCTTCTTTATCTCATCCTACTGCCCCTATTCCTATTCTTTCTACTATTACATCTATTCTTCACCATCATCCCATCTACTCTTTCTCCACCTCCTTCCCTCTTCCTCCTCCTCCTCCTTCCTTCCTCCTCGTCGTCCTCCTCCTCCTTCCCTCCTCCTCCTCCTCCTCCTCCTCCTCCCCTCTTCCTCTTCCCTCCTCCTCCTCCTCCTCCCCTCCTCCTCCTCCTTTGCTCAGCCCCCGTGACCTACTACAAGACGCCGAGAGAATTAGCATCCCAATTCATACCAAAACTCTCCTCCCTCCTCGCTCCCTCTTATTCCCTTTAGTACTCGTTGTCCCTCCCTCCCTCCCTCTCTCCCTCCCTCCCTCCCTCTCAGCTTCCTCCTCCTCTCCCCTTCTCTTCCGCCCTTCATTCCAAGCACCCTTTTCCACCCCGTTCCTCCTCCACTTTTTCTCCTCTTTCACGCTCGCTCCCTCCCTCCCACCCTCCCTCCCTCCCTCCCTTCCCCCCCTCATCCCTCCCCTTCCTTACCCCCTGTCCCTCACTCCCCCTCCCCCTCCCCCCCTCCCCCGTAAGCAGGAGCGACGTCTGAGCCTGACAGCCACACGAGGGGGGGCGCTAATTTCACCTAATCGCTTATCATTCCCGGGAAATGCGGGGGGCATTCGAGGGATGGAGGGGGTGGGGGAGGGGGTGGGGGACGGAGAAGGGGGAAGGGGAAGGGGGGAAGGGGGGGGGAGTTCGGGATGAAAGGAGGGCCGAGAGATGATTCCATTCCCGACGGAAAATATACCGGCGGACGAACCTCGCGACCTGGGGGGGGGGGAGGAAGTGGGGAGGGGGGGGGAGGAGGAGGAGGAGGAGGAGGAGGAGGAGGAGGAGGAGGAGGGGAGGAGGAGGAGAGGGGAGGGGAGGAGGAGGAGGAGGAGGAGGAGGGAAGGGGAAGGAGGAGGAGGAGGACAAAGGAAGGGGAAGAGGAAGATGAAAGGAGAGGGGGAAGAGGAAAATGAGAAAGGAGGAGGAGGAAGCAGGAGAAAGACAGAAAGGAAATGAAGACAGAGAGAAAAGCTCATGAGAAAGATCAGGAGAAGAAGAAAGAGTAGGATAAAAAGGAAGAGAGGAGAGGGAGAAAGAGAGAGAGAGAGAGAGAGAGAAAGATGAAGGGGCAAGAAGGAGCAGCAGGGGTCGAGGCCGAGGCTGCACAGGCTGTCGCCGAGGTGTGCGACTGACGGCGACGCTGCTGGAGACCTAATTAGGCACAGAAAAATATATCGAGGCTTCGTCCTCACTTACTTCCCACGTCCCCCCCCCATCCTCCTCCTCCCTTCACCCCGTCCCTCCCTCCTGTCTCCTCCTCCCTCTCCCTCTCCCTTCCTCCTTATCCCTCTCCCTCTCGCCTCCTTATCCTCCTCCCTCTCCCTTCCTCCTCTCTCCTTACCCCTCTACCTCTCCCTTTCTCTCGCCTTCCCTCTCCCTTTCCCTCCAGCTCCCCCACCCTCTCTCCCCCAATGCCCCTCTCCCTCTCCTCTCTCCCTCTCACTTCCCCTTTGGTTACCTGCCGGGAAATTCCGCCTTTCTGATGATACAGGAACGTAAAGAGAGGGAAGATGGAGGAGGAGGAGGAGGAGGAGGAGGAGGAGGAGGAGGAGGAGGAGGAGGAGGAGGAGGGAGGAGGAGGAGGATGGAGGAGGAGGAGGATGGAGGAGGAGGAGGACGGAGGAGGAGGGGGAGGAGGAGGAGGAGGGGGAAGAGGAGGAGGAGGAGGAGGAGGAGGAGGAGGAGGAGGAGGAGGAGGAGGAGGAGGAGGAGGAGGAGGAGGAGGAGGAGGAGGAGGAGGAGGAGGAGGAGGAGGAGGAGGAGGAGGAGGAGGAGATGTAGGAGCAGGCGGAGGAATAGGAGTTAGAGGAAGAAGGAAAAGAAGAAGAATGAGAAGAAAAAGAAGAAGAAAGAAGAAGGGGTAATCACCTGGCATTTCTATCATTCCTCCCCTCTCTCCTCCCTCCCCCACATCCCCCCCGCACCCCCACACCGACGTCTTAAATTCGGCAATCAAAGTTATTCCAAATCCCCTCCCAGCATGATTCGATCGACGCAAGACAAGGTTTACTCCGAGCGGACTCTTGGCGCGGAGCATTTGTCTCGAGGTAATTCAACACCCGGAGAAAGAGGAAGAGGAGGAAGAGGAGGAGGAAGAAGAGGAGGAGGAAGAAGAGGAGGGGGTGATAAAGAAGGAGGGGATGGAGGAGGAGGAGGAGGAGGAGGAGGAGGAGGAGGAGGAGGAGGAGGAGGAGGAGGAGGAGGAGGAGGAGGAGGAGGAGGAGGAGGAGGAGGAGGAGGAGGAGGAGGAGGAGGTAATAAGGAAGGAGGAGGAGAAAGAGGAATAAGAAAGAGGAGGAAGAAGAGGAGGGGAGGAGGGAAAGCAGAACAAAAAAAAGAAGATGGAAATAAGAAAAAGAAAAAAACAAAATGATAAGAAAAAAAATAAAGAAACCAGAGAAGACAAACAAAGTAGAGAGAGAAAATCCAGCAAACGATTAATGGCAAATCCTCGCGAGCACAAGATGAAGAATAAGAAGTTGCAAGAAAGGATTTTCGGAGTGACAGTCACAAGCTAAGAACTTCCTGTTACTTAATTTGCTATTTCTATTTTTATTTTCTGTTCTTTTTTGTATTTTACTTTCTCTCCCTGTTTTCTTTTCTACTTAAGTACCATGTCGCCCGATTTCCTTTTTTTTTTTTTTTTTTTTTTTTTTTTTTTTTTACATTGTTGTAGTTAATGTTTCGGGGTCCTACTTTTTTTTAGTATTAACCGTTATCTTTATCTGCATTTCCATCACACTATCATCACTATTATCATCACCATCACAATCATAAAACACTATCACATCATCACCACCACCACCACCCCTACCCCCTCCCCTCCCCTCCTCTATGAAAAAAAAAACAATAAAAAACAAGATTTTAATTAAATAATAATAATAATAATAAATAAAACAAACAAAATAATAAAAACAATTTAAAAAAAAACAAGATTTTAAATACGATTTGTTGTGTTTCGAGTTCTTGGCACCCCGGCGGCTTGGTTCACATCCCTCATGCTGCCGAGGCCTTTTCACATCCTCCTGAAGTTTACGAGCGACTTGGCCATCACAGCTGACGATACACGAACGGGCCACCGACGGAGGACTCGTCACGCGCTTACAGACAGACGTAAATAGACGTGGATGTACACACAGATAGATTTACATGGTATTGTGTAGATGGAGATATGTCTGTGCTCTATGCGTACACTGTTGGATGTATGTATGATGCGTACAAGGTCTGACGTGAATGCGGGTTAAAGATACGTAAATACTGAAAGACATACAGACAGACAAAAAGGGAAAGACAGAAGGAGACAGACAGACAGACACACACACACGGACAATGCAATACACAAAACCCGCCTATTCTCCCTACCGCAGGGGACACATGAGACAAAATGCTATCCCAACAGGGATTCCCGTTGCTCCTTTCCTCCCTCCTTCCCTCCCTCCCTTCTTTCGCTCACTCCCTCCATCCTTGACCCCATCCTTCCCTCCCTCCCTCCATTCGCTCGCTCCCTAATTCACTCACTCGTTCCCTTCCTCCCTCCTTGACCCATCCTTCCCTCACTTCCCTCCTCCCTCACCCCCATCCCTCCCTCCCTCACCCCCATCCTTCCCTCCCTCCCCCCCATCCCTCCCTCCCATCCCTGACCTCCCTCCCTCCCTCTCCCAACTGGAATGAGGTGTAATATAGCCAAGCCGCGGCCTCTTAAAGATCCCAAACACAAAACAAGATTAGGGAATCACCTCCAAAAACGGCCTTTATTCCCGTGACAGCTGTTGTCTTATTACTTAAACATCCGCGTGTGGGTTTAGGGAGCTTCGGGCCCGAGTGGTGGCGCCGCTGTCTCCCTCATTTACTCCCCTCCTCCTTCTCCTCCTCCTTCTCCTCCTCCTCTCCTTCTCCTCCTCCTCCTCCTCCTCCTCCTTCTTCTTCCAGCTTTTCTGGGTCTCTTCTGTCGTTTTATTGTGTTTGTTCTCCTTTTCTCTCTCTCTCTGGGTTTGTCTGTATATGTTTCCGTCTCTCTTTCTCTTCCTTTGCTTCTGCGCTTTTTCTTCTCTTTATCTTTATTTGAAAAGAGAGAAGAGAAGTGAGGAGAGAGAGAGAGAGAGAGGAGAAAGAGAAGAGAGAAAGAGAAAAAGATGGAAGAGAAAGAAGACGAGAAAAGAGAGAAAGTGAGAGAAGAGAGAGAAAAAGAGAAAGAAAAAGAGAAAGAGAAAGAAAAGAGCGAAAGAGAGAGAGAACGTGGGAGAAAGAGAAAGAGAGAGAGAGATGGCAGAGGCCAATTCCTTCACCGCACCAACAGAAAAGAATGTTTTAACACGCAAAACAAAATTCTTCCCAGACAGAATTTTTTAGAACGAACTCTCTCTTTCTCTCTTTTTCCTTAAGCCTTTTCTTTCGTTTCAGCTTTTTTTATTTATTGTCTCACGAGAAAATCCCAGTGTGTGAGTCTCTACATACATACATACACACATACACACATACACACATACACACACACACACATACACACACACACACACACCAACACACACACACCCCAAAACCACACACACACACACAACACCACCGCCCCAAATACATACATACATACATACACACTCACACACAACCACACAACAACACACACACACCACACACACCCCACACACACACACAAACACACACACACACACAAACCCCACACACACCCCACCCCACCCCACCCCACCCCACCCCACCCCACCCCACATCCCACCCCACATCACACACACACATCCCCCCACCCCAACCCCCCCCCCCAAAAAAAAAAATAAATACACGCCACTCCACACCACAATACCACATCACACCACACTACCATAATACCACACCACACCGTTTACCAAAGTTTTAAAGCCAGCCCTTTCCCCCGTACCGTGCGGTAAATTTATAAAGAAAAAAAAAAGAGATTTTTTCCCCAAATATACACGCAAGTTTCTTTCCAAGGTTTTTTTCTCTCTCTCTTTTTTTTTACCTTTTTATCCTCGTCTCTTCTACCTCCTTTTTACCTTCTTATCCTACCCTTTACTTTCCTTTTTTACCTTATTATCCTCTCTACCTCCTTATCCTACCCTTCTCGACCTTCCATTTACCTTCCTATCCTAGCCTTCTCTACCTTCCTTTTTATCTTCTTATCCTACTCTCTTCTACCTCCTTTTTACTTCCAAATCTTTTTACTCCTTTTTACTTTTTACCCTAGATCCCTCCCTCTTTACAACAGACCCCATCCATACCTTTTTCCCCTCGCTTTATCCCTTTTTAATCCTCCTAAAACCATCCTTCAAATCCACGGGGTTTTCGGTGTATGTCTCTTCCCTCCTTCGTGTGCGTTTTGCGTCATTTATCTTTTTTTTTTCCTCCTATCCTTTTCTCTCTGCTTCGTCTTCTCTTCCTACTTTGCTTCTCCCTCTTTTCTAGATTTCCCTCCTACATTTTCGTTTTTTTCTCTTTCCCTTTTCCTCTTATTCACTTTCCCCCTTTCTCTTCCTGTTTCCCGCCCCCTTCCTTTCCTTTCTTTTCCCGCGCTTTCCCTTCAATTTCCTCCAGTCCCCGGGCTTCCCCCCCCCCTTATCCAAGATCGTTCCTTCCTTTCCCTCCCTCCCACTCCCTCCCCTCCTCTCCCCTCTCACTCCCCTCTTTTCCCTCCCTTCCCACCCCCTTCCTCCCTTCCCATTCCCTCCCCTCTCCCTTCCCTCCCAGCCCCCTCCCTTCTCCACGACCGTGCCCTCCCTTCCCTCCCTTGCCTTAAGAGACCAACCGCCCGGGTCGCCCCCCCAAGAAAAAAAACCCCCCAAAAAAAAATCCTTTCCCGCCCTTCCTTTTTCCTCTCCTCCCTTTCCCCCTTCTTCTTTCTCCCCCTTCTTCCCCCTCCCCCCCCTTCCTTCCCCCTTTCCTCCCTCTTCCCCCTCCCCCGCCTTCCCCCTCTCCTCCTCCTCCTCCCTCCCCTCCTCCTCCTCCCCCCTCCTCCTCCCCCCCCCCCACTGGAGTTTCGCAAAAAGGCGCCACAGAGAAAAAAACACTTAAAATAATTTCCCCTGAACCCTGGCCCGACCGTGGAAAAAGGGGCGGAAAAGGCCCCACGAGGCACCACACGCGCGGCCGCACCCATGCCAGAATCGCCTCCACCGTCACTGTCAACGCGGAGCAGCGTCATCATCGCCAGATTCACTAGCGGCGGCAGCGGCGGCGTACTTCGTGGCAGCGTTATTTATAGTCTTGCTTCCCTCCCCATGCCAACAGCTTTGGGTGCCAGCCTAGAACAGCCCCAGCAGCATGGCACTCCCTTCCCTTCCCTCTCCCTTCTCTCTCCCTCCACCTCTCTCGCCTTTCTCCCTCCGCCTCTCTCGCCTTTCTCCCTCCGCCCCTCTCCTTTTTCCTCCCCTCTCTCCCTTTCTCCCTCCCCTCCCTTCTTGTCTCCCCTCCCCCTTTTCCCCTCTCCCTTCTTTTCTCCTTTCCCCTCCTTTTTCCCCCCCCTCTTCCCTTCTCTCTCTCTCTCCTCCCCCCCCTTCTCTCTTCTCCTCCCTCCCTTTTTTTCCCCTTCCCCTTTTTCACTTTTTTTCCCTCCTCTTTCTTTAATTCTTCCCCCCCCCCTCCGCCGCCCGGGCTTCCGTCTTTTTTCGTCGGGAACTCCCCCTCTCATTCTCCCCCTTCCCCTTCTTCCTCTTTTTCTTCTTTTCCCCTTCCCTTTTTCTTCTCTCTTCTCTTCTCTCTCTCTCTCTCTCTTCGTCGGGCGCGTGTCTGTGTCTTGTTTTTTTTGTCTGTTTTCTGTGTCGGGGCTGGTCTGTCTGTGTCTGTTTTTGGTGTCGGGTGCTGTGTATTTTGCTTGATATACGATCCAAAAAAAAGACTCTTGCACCATTCGTCAATAAATCAAACCTCAAATGAAGTTGCTAATCTGACAGTGGAATCGCAAGAGACAGAAGAGGGCGGGATGACTGACAGACAGACAGACAGGGCAACCATTACCGCACCAAAACAAAAACACGAGGCATCAAAACAATAACAGAAGGGAACAAGACATATACATCTAACCATGATGAATCACCCACACTCGTACCCATAGACTTCCCCCTCCTCCTCCCCCTCCTCCATTCCCCCCCACCCATTACCCCCATGCTTTTCCTCCCCTTCCCTTCCCCTCTCCCATTACCCTATGTCATTCCTCCCCCATTAACCCATCCTTTTCCTTCCCTCCCCTTCCCTTTCCTCTCCCGTTCCTCCCCATCATCCCATGCAACACCTCCCACCCCCACCCTTTAACCCCTAACACCCTTTCCCCACCTCCCCCATTCTCCCCCTCCCCCCCATAAGCAACGACAAAGATATCTCAGTTAATACTCACGCATTACTCTGACACCACATGGCCCTGGTGTGCCACTGAACGAGGGCCATCACAAGGTATGCCTCGCGCGTTGCATCTTTGGCATTACTTACCCAACAGCGCGCGGAGTGAAGGCACTTAATGGCACCACCGTCAGCCAGGGCCAAGTCGCTCTCTCCTCTCTCTCTCTCTCTCTCTCTCTCTCTCTCTCTCTCTCTCTCTCATCTGTTTTCTTGCAATAATTCGTTTCCTTGACATCTCCCTCTCTCTCTTTCTCTTTCTCTCTCTATCTCTCTCTCGCAATCCTTTACTAAACATTTTTAAAAATCATTCATAAAATATATTTTCGGAGTCGGTCACATTTCTCTTGTTATTCTCTCGCTCCTCTCCTCCCCCCCTCCCCCCAACCCCCAACCCCCCCGCCCTTCGTGACGTCATAAGTCTGGCGAAGCTCTGCAGTTGTTGATTCGCCTCCGGTATGACGTCATGGTTGGATTATCGGCGAGGAAAGCTCAAGCAGGTAAAAGCAGGGGACAAGCAGAAAACACACACACACACACAAGCACCCAAGAAGCAAAAGACGAAATCGGACAGACAGACAGACCGACAGAGTGGCAGACAGACACACAAACAGGCAGGCAAGCAGATGCAGCCAGCCAAGGATGAGTCTGCGTGTCCCGAAGGCTCTTTCTGCTATTGGATTTCACAAGAAAATGGCCCCAGCGTCCCTCGCGGGGTTCGTCCACCACCAACAGCGATTCTTCTAGAAGGTCAACACGTGTCATCCTGGAGGTGTTAAATTCAACATCTCAGGATCCCTCTCTCTCTCTCTCTCTCTCTCTCTCTCTCTCTCTCTCTCTCTCTCTCTCTCTCTCTCTCTCTCTCTCTCTCTCTCTCTCTCTCTCTCTCTCTCTCTCTCTTTAAATTTTCTTTTTCCTTGTTTCGCTGTTTTTATTATTATTATGATTTTGTTTGGTTCTTCATGACATTCGCTTTATTTCTGTATATTAATGTTGATGATCATTATCATCGTCATTATCATTATTATTATTATTATTATTATCATAATCATCATCATCATCATCATTATTATCATTACCATTACTATCATTATCAATGCTATGATCATCATGAACAATTCTTGCCATTACTATTATCATAATCAATAGTAATACTATTAAGAAAAACGAATTCATATATATATATATATAATATATATATAAATTTATATATACGTAATTATATATATATATTATAATATATATATAATATATATATAATATTATATATATATATATATATATATATATATATATTATATATATATAGAGCAATTTCCAACGTTCAGTTAATATCGGTGATCAATCTCAACCTTCGTTCTCTCTCTCTTTACTTCTCTCTACTTATAGATTTATATATATATATATATATATATACAATATATATATATATATATACATATATATATATATATAAATATATATATATATATATAAATATATATATAGATAATATCCAATATAATGTATATTAATCTCTACCTATCTACTTATATATATAAATATATATATATATACATATATATATATATATATATATATATATATATTTCTCTTTCTCTCTCTCTCTTCCTGCCTCAGCCTTCCCTCCCCCTTTCGACGCATTCATCTTCCTCCTCCTTCATCTTGTTATCGCATTTCTCCACCGTCCACTCCACTCCTATCTCCGCCATCCGCCTCCTCCCCCCTCCCCCCCTCTCCTCACCATCTCCCCTGTCCCCTTCTTTCTATCTTCTGCCTCTCTCTCTCTCCCTTCTTCTACCTTCTCTTCTCTACTGCTTCTCTTCTCCAATCATTCCCTTCATTATCTTCCGTTCTTCGCTTACTCTTTAACTACTTCTCCTCTTGTCTCATTCCCTCCTTTCGCTTCTCCCTCACCCCTCTTCTTTTCTCTCCATCCTCCCTATTCTCCCCTCTTCCCCCTTTCTTCCTCACCTCTCTCCCTTCCTCCCTATCCCCTCTCCATTCTCCTCTTTTCCTTCTCTCCCTTCTCCCTCCTTCCTTCTCCTCTTTTCCATCCCTCCCTTCTCCCCCCTTTCCCTCTCCCTTCTCCCCCTTGCTCCCTCTCCCTTCTCCCCCTTGCTCCCTCTCCCTTCTCCCCCTTGCTCCCTCTCCCCCTCCTCCCTTCAGCTTGAACCGCTGCCAGGCCTGAGGCTCAGACCTGCCATCTCGACGAAGACACTCAATAAAATGAAAAGTCTCTCGTCGGCCGTAGGTGATCCTACAGACACACTGGGAGGTACGTGCGTGCGTGCGTGGTGAGAGTGAGAGTGAGAGTGAGAGTGAGAGTGAGAGTGAAAGTGTAAGAGTAAGAGAGTGAAAGTGAGAGAATGTAGTGTGTGTGTGTGTGTGTGTGTGTGTGTGTGTGTGTGTGTGTGTGTGTGTGTGTGTGGTGTTTGTGTGGTTTGTGTGTTGTGGTGTGTGTGTGGTGTGTGTGGTGTGTGTGCGCGCGCGCGCGCGCCGCCCGCGTATGAGTGTGAATGTGTGTGTGCTTGTGCGTTAGTCTGGTGTGTGTGTGTACGCCTCATGTGCGTGTGCTTAAGTGTTTGTGTGCGTGCGTGTGCGTGAGGAATGCGTATGTGGCTTCATTTCGCCGTGACAGTCACTCTCGGGTCATCCATCATGACATTAAGACACTGAAGGAGAGACAGACAGAGGCTCAGATGACGTACGTATCACGATAGCGAAAGCAAGGCTGAGGTAAATCTCGCAATCGTTTTTTTTTTTTTTTTCTTTTCTGTTTTCTCTCTCTCCCTTCCTTTCTCTCCCCTCTCTCTCTCTCTCTCTCTCTCTCTTTTCCCCCTTCCTCTCTCTCTCTCTCTCTCTCTCTCTCTTTCCCCTGTTTGTTCTTGGCGACACTGTTACCGTACGGCACCGGGAGCAGGCAAGCGAGCGGGCGGGCGTGCGGACGGACGGGCGTGCGTGCGTGCGGGCGTGCGGACGGGCGTGCGGGCGGGTGCCAACACACTGGCGTACCGCGGGTGACGTATATCCTGCTCCGTTCGTCTCCGAGGCGTCGCAAATGTGTCTCCTGCACATGACAAACGGCCCCTTTCTGCGCGGAGGGTAATCGCCTGTGTTGGTCTGCTTGCTGCCTCGTTTCTCTTGCTCTCGCTTCTCTCGCCTCGCTCTTGCCTCTTCTCTGCATCGCTCTCCTCTTTGCTTGCTTGTCCGCTACTGTTTTCTCTCATCTCCCTCTCTCTCTCTCTCTCTCTCTCTCTCTCTCTCTCTCTCTCTCTCTTCTCTCTCTCTCTCTCTCTCTCTCTCTCCTTCCTCGTAACATCCATCTCCAGTGAGTCCTTGTTTTGAAACTCAAGTTGAGGCTTCACTTCGAGTGCGACATCCCTCTCTGAGTCAGCCTCGGCGTGCGTCGTCCGATGCATCCAGCTTCTAAGCTTATGTACACGCACGCACAAACAGATAAATAAATAGATAGATAGATAGATAAATAGGCAAGATAGACAAAAAGACAGACACACGCACACGCACACGCGCACATATACACACACGCCGACGCACTCACCCACACTCTATTGACGACAAAGTACACGTGTGTACACGAGTGAGTTACCGCACACCCTATGAGTTACGTGCGCACGCCAGCCATTTCTTCCCCTTATCCTTCCTCACCTCCTACCCCTTTTCCTCTTCTTCCCCTCCCCATTTCCCTTACTGTTTCCCTCCTTCCCCTTCCCATTCTCCTACTGTTCCCCTTCTCTGTCCCCTTCCTCCTTTTTCTCTTCTCCCTCCCCACCACCTACATCCCCCTTTCCTCCCTCCCTCTCCCTTTCCCCACTCCCTGCATCCCTCCCTCTCCCTTTCCCCACCCCTTACATCCCTCCTTCCCCCTCTCCCCCTCCCCACTCTTACACCCCCTTCCTTCCTTCCTCCCTGCCCTCCCTTCTCCCCTCCCTTCATCCCTTCCTTCTTCCCTCCCCTCCCCTTCCCCCTCCTCATCCCCCCCCCTCCATGCGCGGCCGAGCACCCCATCCTGCCGAGGTTGCCTCCAGACCAAACAAAAGACGGCGATCCATCTTCGTAGCGACATAAATAAGACAAAACCAGGTTGGATGACATCACAGGGAGCTCCACACGTGCGGGGAGGGGGGGAGGGGGGGAAGGGAGGGGAGAGGAGAGAGGAGAGGGAGGGGCAAGGGGACAGACGGAGAAGGGAAGGTGGTAGATGGTGAGGGAAGGGGAAGGGAAAGGGGAGGGGAGGGGAGGGGAGGGGAGGGGAGGGGAGGGGACGGGACGGGAGATGGTAGGTAAGGGTTGAGATGGGTCTAGACGCCACACAAATGCTGCAATTCCCCTCTAATCTCCCATAAGAAAAAAGTGAGGAGTTTGTTGGGGAGAGGAGGGGGGAAGGAAGGAGGAGGAGGGGGGGGGAAGGAGAAGGGGGGAGTGGGGGCTCTCCACTCCCTGGCACTGACGAGTGAGGACACATGGTGGAGACGGAGCTGTTGAGATGACGCTGTGAACGGCTGCTGGGAACACTGCTGCCCCCCTCCCTCCCGTCGCCCCCCTCCTAGCGCTACTGTTGCTGTTCAGGTGCTGTTCTCAGGTCCCCTCCCCCTCCCCCCACCCCCTCCTGGTGCTGCTGCTGCCGCTCAGCTACTGCTCTTCAGGTGCTGTTCTCAGATGGGCACTCCCCCCCCCCCCTTTCTCAGACGCTGTTCTGAATTGCGGTTCTCCTCCTCCCACCCCACCCCCCTTCCCTTACTGCTGTTCAGGTGCTGTTCTCAGGTGCCTCGTCACCGCCTCCTTCCCCCCCACGCCGCTCCCCCCCACCCCTCACCATGGCTGTCGCTTCTAATTAATTTCGTCGCAAATAATTCAGAGGCCGTGCGACAGGGGGGCGCGAGAGGGAGGACGCACGCGCGTGTCTATGTGAGTGTGTGTGTTTGCGTGCATGTACCAATATTTCACTGGTGATAAACGACATTCGTGTTCCGCACTCATTCATCAAAATCTAAATAAATAATAAATCTCTAATGGACTCTATAAATCTCTCAGGATGCAAGGAACTCTGCACCTTGCACTAATGCTATTTAATGGCTAGAGAATGATGCGAAGGAAGGAAGGGGATAGAGCGGAATTAAACGAAGAGGAATAGGCAGAGGAAGAAGAGGAGGAGGCTCAAGGAGGAGAAGGAGAGGGAGAGGAAAAGGAGAAGCAAGAAGAAACCGAAGAAGACAGAGATGAAGATGAAGATGATGATAAAAAAAGAAAAAAAAGAAAGAAAAGAAAAGAAGAAATAATAAAATAAAATAAATAAAATAAAAAGAGAAAGGACAACAACATACAAATCGCCTTCACCAACAAAGAAAACAAAAAGAAAGAAAGAGAGAGAGAAAGAAAGAAGAGAGAGAGAGAGAGAGATGAAACGCTGATGAATTCGGGAATGGAAGAAAAGCGAAGAGATAACACGATACGAAGGAACGTAAAGAAATGGGGGAAGGAGGAGGAGGATATCTAAGCTTAAAGAAGGATAAAGGAAAAATAAGAAGCAAGAAAAACAGAAGAAAAGTTAAAGATGGGATTCTTCGTCTCGAGGGGAAAAAGTGACAAGTAAACCAGGTCAAAATGAAAAAAAAAAAGTTAAAATCTGGAGGTTTGAGGAGTTACCGCAGACCACCGTACTAATACGCACATGCGCGCGCGCACACACACGCACACACGCACACGCAAACGCACACACATACACACACACGCACATCCATAGAACGTACACGCACACACATTCAGTCAAGACACTTTAGGCAACAGGGTAAAAACGCACTCTCATTCCCTCCCCCCCTTACCCCATACCCCCCCTCACACACACACAGGTGAGCCATCATGGTGCACAAACATCCCAGGGGAAGGTGAAAGGAGGGAGGGAGTGAGGGAGGGAAGGAGGGAAGGAGGGGGAAGGGAGGGGAGAAGGGAGAGAGGGAGGAAGGTGAAAGAAGGGAGGGAGGGAGGCAGGTGAAAGAAGGGAGGGAGGGAGGCAGGTGAAAGAAGGGAGGGAGGGAGGCAGGTGAAAGAAGGGAGGGAGGGAGGGAAGAAGGTGAAAGAAGGGAGCGAGGGAGGGAAGGAAGGGAGAAGGGAGGAAAGGAGGGGGAAGAAAGGAAGGGAGGGAGGGCGTTGAAAAGTGTGAGAGGGAAGAGAGGAGAAGGGAAGGGAAGATAAAAAGGAGAGAGAAGAGGGGGGGGGATAAAAGGGAGCAGGGAAAGGGGAGGGGAAGGAGAGAAGGAGAGGAGGGAAGGAGGGAGGGGGAAGCGGGGGAAGAGAGAGAGAGAGAGAGGGGGGGTGCCACAAGGAAGGCACCCGCAGACCTCCTTAATCACGAGGTTTGGCACCGCAGGGGTTAAAAATACTTCCCGACAACACCTACACTCTCGGCCACCGTTGCTCTAGACAGCTCTCTCAGCCTGCGCTTCCTCCTCCTCCTCCTCCTCCTCCTCCTCCTCCTCCTCCTCCTCCTCCTCCTCTCCTCCTCCTCCTCCTCCTCCTCCTCCTCCTTTTGTTCCACTTCCCCCTCCTCCTCCTCCTCCTCCTCCTCCTCCTCTTCCCCCCTTCCCCCTTCCTCCTCCTCCTTTTCCTCCTCTGTTTCTCAGTCTGCCCAATCTGTCTCACTCACATCATATCTCCCTCTCCCTCTCCCTCTCCCTCTCCCTCTCCCTCTCCCTCTCTCCCTCTCTCTCGGTCTTTCTCGTGACACTCAATGCACATTCCTTTCGGTCTCTGAACCACCTCGATCGCCATACCTTACGGCGAGTTAAAGAATATATAATATCAGTCATTGCCTTGTAAATGTGTTAGTGTGTATAAAAGGGAGGGAGGGAGAGAGGGAGGGAGGGAGAGGCACGAGCAGGAGACAAGGAAGAATGTTAATAACAAAGTGAAGAAGAAGAAGAAAAAGAAGAAAAAGAAAGAAGAAGAAAAGAAAGCAGGAGGAGAAGAAGAAGAAGAAGAAGAAGAAGAAGAAGAAGAAGAAGAAGAAGAAGAAGAAGAAAAAGAAGAAGAAAAGAACCAACCAAAAAAGAAAACAACAACAACAACAACAACAAACAACAACAACAAACAAAAACAACAACAACAAACCTCAACCTCACGAAGAAAACCGAGCGAGACGCAGAGGTTTAAGGAAAACCGTCTCTCCCAAGTAACAAGCCAGCATGACTACCTCCCCGAAGCAAATTAAAAACATTTCTTATCAGTTCCATCTCCTCGAGCGAGCTGCACGCTGGGGTCCTCCTCGAGACTCGTCCGTCGCCTTCCGTCTCCCCTTTGAATACCAATTCGAGGGGGAGATGGGGGAGGGGGAGGGGGAGGAGGGGGGGATGGAGAGGAGGGGGGGGGGGGGAGGAGGAGGTGGAGGGGGAGGAGGAGGTGGAGGAGGAGGAGGAGGAGGAGGAGGAGGAGGAGGAGGAGGAGGAGGAGGAGGAGGAGGGAGGGAGGAGGAGGAGGAGGAGGAGAACAGGAGGAAGGGAGAGGGGTAGGAAGAATAGGGGGATAAGGAGAGCCAGTCTTCCACCCCCCCCCCCTCCTTCCACCCGGCCCCCAACCACCCTCAACTTTTATCTCCGCCAAACAAAAGCGTTGCGACGATAATGCGAATTCAGTATGGCGGACTTTCGGTAGTTTTAACCCTTTTGAGTCAACACTTGAATACCCCTCCTCTCCCTCCCCCTCCTCCTCCTCCCCTTCCTCCATCTCCATCTTCTCCTCTTCCCCTTCTTCCTCTTCCTCCCCCTCCTCCTCCTCCTCCCCCTCCTCTCCTTCCTCCATCTCTTCCTTCATCTCCTCCTCCACCTCCTCTCCTCCTCCTCTCCCCTCCTCCTCTTCCCCTTTATTCTCCTTCCTTCTTTAACCCTCACACCCACCCACCCCACCCCCCCTCCCTCCCTCCCTCCCCCTCACCCCCTCCCTCCCTCCCCCTCCCAAGACACCCTGACCAAACACCCGAATAAATCGGCTTCTTCTGTTCTGTTCTTTTTCCCTTCTTTCTTATCCTATTCTCCGTTCTTTTGTTATTCCGCCCACCCCTTATTCTTCTTCTTCTTTCCCCCTTCTCTATCTCTTCCTTTTCGTATTCGTTCTCTTTCTATCCCTCCTCCTACTTCTCTTCTTCCTCTGTCTCTTCCTATTCCTATTCCTCCTCTTCCTCTATCTCCTCCTTTTCGTCTTTTTCATCCTTTTCATTTTTATTATACCTCAGTCACTGCCCTTTTCGTAGGAAAAGAGAGAGAGAAAAAAAGAAACGAAAAAAGAACTGAAATAAAAATACCGAAACAATCGAGAAGAATTGAAAAATGTGATAAAAAAAAAAAAAAACGAAAAAGAAAAACAAATGAAAACGAGAAACAAATTACAATAAAAAAAGCATAAGAATAAAAATAAGAATAAGAATAAGAAAAGAACAAGGAATGGAAGAGAAACAAAGAGAAAGACAAAGAGAAAGACAAAGAGAAAGAGAAAGAGAAAGAGACAGAGAAAAAATAAATAAATCCCAGGACCAATGCGGCATGTCCCGCAGAAGGGGCGCCCTGGATAAATGGTTCCCCAGGGGGCGCCAAGCAAAGGGAAAGGGGGGAGGGGAGGAGCGAAGGGGTCATAGGGAAACGAGGATGAGTGAGGGGAACGAACGGTGGGAAGAGAGAGAGAGAGAGAGAGAGACAGAGATAAGAGAGAGATAGAGATAGCGAGGGGGAGAAGGAAGAGGGTTGTTGGAACAAAATGAAAATGGTGAGAGAGATTCGGAATGGAGGAGAAAAAAGGTCGAAAGAATGGACTAAGAGATATTGGGAATGATGCGAGAGGAAGGGCGAGGGGGAGGAGAGAGGAAGGAAGGACACGCCAGAGAAGGGAAGCAAAGGGGAAAGAGAGGAGAAATGCTAAACGTTGGGTAGAATGAAAACGAAGTTAAAGAGACCACTGAACAGATACCAACAACAGCCTTTAACAGCAAGGAAGACACCACACACCCGGCAACCACACATAACATCACGGCCACCTCCACACAACCACACACAACACCACAACCACACACAACACCAAAGTCACACACCACAACCACACACAACACCACACCTCCACACACAACCCCACACACCACACACTACACAACCACACATAACACCACAGCCACACAACCACGCCTCCACACAGCCACACACCTCAAAACCCCACAACCCCACACAGAACACAACCCCACTACCACACACCTCAAAACCCCACAATCACACACACACACAACGCAACCCCACACAGCCGCACAGCCTAGGACGCCGGGACGCTGTTGACACGGGGTCGTCGCTCCATAAAAAGCGTCGAGACGGAGACCCAGGAAGATCAACAAGGCGAACCCCGATCCGTCTTCCAGTGCGGCTTCTGGTGTCGTCTTCGGCGGAGGGGAGGGGGGGTGGAGGAGGGAGAGGGGGGAGGAGGAGGAGGAGGGAGAGGTGGGTGGGAGGAGGAGGAAGGGAGAGGGGGAGGAGGAGGAAGGGAGAGGGGGAGGAGGAGGAGGGAGAGGGGAGGGGGGGAGGGGAGAGGTGGGTGGGAGGAGGAGGAGGAAGGGGGAAGAGGGGGAGGAGAGAGGTTGGGGGGGGAGGAGAGAGGTTGGGGTGGAGGAAGGAGGATGGGGAGAAGGTGGGGGGGGAAAGGAGGATGAGGGAGAGAAGGATGGGGAGATGGAAAGAAAAGAATGGGGGAGGGAGGATAGGAGGGGAGTAGAGAGATAGGAGGTAGGGGGATGGGGGCGAGTGGGGAGATAGGGGATGAGAAAGACGAAGAGTTGAGGACGGGGAAGGGGAAGCTACTGGAGAAGGAACGACCCACGAGAGAGAGAGAGAGAGAGAGAGAGAGAGAGAGAGAGAGAGAGAGAGAGAGAGAGAGAGAGAGAGAGAGAGAGAGAGAAAGAAACACATCAGCCTTTTGTCAATCGGCAGGACAGTTGTGAAAATAGGGAGAAGGAATGAAGGAGGGGTAAGGAAAGACGGAGGGAGGGATAGGGAGGGAGGGAGGGAGAGGAGAAGCGAGGGAGGGAAGGACGGGAAATGGATGAGAAACGGGAGAAGTAGAAGAGAAAAGAGAAGGAAGAATGTTTTATATAAAGGAAAAATAAGATTAGATTACCTTGTCATAAACAGCAGCAGCAAAACAGAATTTCACAAAACAACAACAACAACTACAACAACAAAGACAATAACTCCATCTCTAGGCAGACATAAATATAAAACCAATACACAAGATCAAGTATAAAAAAAGAGAGAGAGGGAAGTAACTTATTACCCAATCCTCCTACCCACATCGTAGATTACCCCCCCTACCCCCACCCGCACCCCCCACCCCCACCCCTTCCTTCCAACACCCGCTCCAAATCCACATTTTCAATCCTGTTCTACCAACCCTTTCCCCTCCCCCCCTCCTTCGCCCAGCCACCAAAAAAGTAATTAAAACAAAACAAAAACGAATAAACAGATCAACAAACATTAATAACGATCATGAAAGTGAATATTAATAATCCCTTTTTTTATATATATATATAATCTCAAGAGGAACGACCTCGGAACGAATGCATTATGACATCGCGTCCCGTAAAGCCTCATCTATATACAATGATCTTCCTCGCGGAGTTTACGAGGTGAGGTCAAATGAGAGAGTAATGTTATGGCACCCTTGCTTCCTTCCCTTTGGCGGCCTCCTCTCCTCCTAATCTTCTTCCTCCTCCTCCTCCTCTTGCTCCTCCTCATCCTGCTCTTCATCATCTTTTTTTTCCTCCTCCTCTCCCTCTGCTTTCTTGGTCTCCCGTTCTTTCATCTTTCTCCACCTCGTCCCTCCCTCCTCTCCTTCACTTCCCTCCCCTCCTTCCCTCTCTTCTTCCCCTCCTTCCCTCCCCTCTTCCCCTCCTTCCCTCCATCCCTCCTCCCTTTCCTCCCTGCCTCTCTCTCTCTCTCTCTCTCTCTCTCTCTCTCTCTCTCTTCCCGCACCTCCAAAAGCTGATATTGTTAGTCGTTTTCAGCTCTCGATAAAAGTCCATCTCGGTCCAAATTTTCTTTCATTCGCGAGATGGATAACCACCTCAGCCGCATCCACCAAATTTCCACTCGTTTTTCCGCTCCAGAAACCCGTATACTTCTCCCCAACCAGCCAACTTTTCCCATTCCGCTAGCTCGAATTCTCGGTCGCTCTCTCTCTCCCCCTCCGTTTCTCTTTCTTTCTCTCTCGGTTTCGGTTTCTGGTTTCGGTCCTCTCTCTCTCTCTCTCTCTCTCTCTTCTCTCTCTCTCTCTCTCTCTCTCTCTCTCTCTACTTCTATATATATATATATATATATATATATATATATATATATATATATATATATATATATGTTTCTCTATCTCCCATGCTAACCTCCCTCCCCTTCTAGCTACTTCGATTCTCAATCACTTGCGGCTGTGTTCCAAACGCTTGCGGCTGCGGCTGAAGGAGTGGCAGTTAGAGTAGCAGTGGCGGCGGCGGCGGCGGTGGCACTTTCAGCGGCGGCGGCAGTGGCGGCGGCAGTGGCGGCGGCGGTGGCAGTGACGTTTTGGAGGCGTTTTGGAGGCGGCGGCGGCAGTGGCGGTGGCAGTAGCGGCGGCGGCGGCGGCGGCGGCGGCGGCAGTGGCGGTGACAGTAGCGGCGGCGGCGGCGGCGGCAGTAGCGGCGGCAGTGGCGGCGGCAGTGGCGGCGGCGGCGGTGGCAGTAGCGGCAGTAGCGGCGGCAGTGGCGGCGGCAGTGGCGGCGGCGGCGGTGTTTTGGAGGCGGCGCGCAGGTGGGCCGGCCGTACGTCTGAACTTGGCCGGACAGTTGGACAGCTCATGGAAATTATGGCCCCGCTGGAACCTGGGAACTCGAGCGCTGGAGGCCGGAACGCTAAATTTACGGGCGTCCTCTTGGCCCTCTCTCTCTCCCCTCCTCCTCCTCCCTTCCCCTCTTCTCCCTTTCCCCTCCTCTCTTCCTTGCTTCTCCTCCCTCTCTCCCCTTCCTTGCTTAGCCGTCTCTTCTCCTCCTGGTTTTTCCTTCCTCTCTTTACTGTGTATTTTCTCTTCTCTTCTCTTCCTAGTTTTTCCTTCCTCTCTTTACTGTGTATTTTCTCTTCTCTCTCTCCTTGTTTTTCCTTACTCTCTTTATTGTGTATTTTCTCTTCTCTTCTCTTCCTAGTTTTTCCTTCCTCTCTTTATTGTGTATTTTCTCTTCTCTTCTCTTCCTAGTTTTTCCTTCCTCTCTTCCTACCCTTACACCACTCTTCTCCCTTCTTGCCTTTCTCCTCCTCTTCCTATACCGATGCTGCCTCGTTT
>NC_051428.1:2855529-2888029 GCF_015228065.2 Penaeus monodon | reverse complement strand
GGAGGCATTGGAATCTCGTTAACGATCGCTATATCGGGGTTCCGTGTGTCTTTCCCTGTTCTTTCGGAGTTCCCTCCCCTTCCCCCCTTACCTCTAGCCCCCCCTCCCCCTTCCCCCCTTACCTCTAGCCCCCCCTCCCCCTTCCCCTTCCCCTTCCTCTTCTCCACTTCCCCGACTGATGCGCTACAAAGTATTTTCGACTCTCTGGACAGCCTGCAATAAGAGCTAATCTCCCTGGCATCCGAGAGACCCTTCCTTCCCTCCCTCCCTCCCCTCGTCCCCCTCTGCATCCTTCCCCCTCTCCCCTTCCCCCCACCAATCTCCCCCTCCTCTTCGGACTCCCTTTGAGACATCACTCCTTCCCTTCCCTCTCCCCCCCCCACCAATCTCCCCCTCCCCCTCAGGCTCCCTTTGAGACATCACTCCTTCCCCTCCCTCCCCCCCCCCCCCCTCTCCTCGCCCCCCCCCCCCCCATTTCAGCCTCCCTTTGAGACACGCCCGATGCTGCTTCTCCAACCCGACGTGTTTCGAGCGCGTCCGACGTCCGTGCGCGCGTGCGAGAGCGCAGGTGCGACGTCGATGACAGCTGCAGTTACGGACGACGCTCGGGAAAGCCTCCTACACCCCCCCCCCCCACACACACACACTTCTCCTCCTCCCCCGTCGGAGCGACATTCCGTCGGCCCAATTATAGGTGACAGTTGACATTATTCAAGTTTTTTTTTAATCATTATTTCTTCCACCGTTTTTTTTTTTTTTTTTTTTTTTTTTGTTATTATCTCTCTCTCTCTCTCTCTTTCTCCCTCGCGAGCCGGGAATGCAGAGCACGTGGCGACCATAATGAAGATGGCATAACTCTGCGCTTCCCGCTGGCTGCATCCATCATCACTATCATCACCATCACTATTATCATCATCATCACTATCACCATCTTCACTATTATCATTATCATAATGCACCGACGCCAACAAGAAAACAGAATGATAATGACGAATCTCCGAAGAATCTTGACTCCTTATCACCATCAGTGGAATGAGGGAGAGAGGAGAGGGAAGGGGAGAATGATAAAGAGTCAGATAAAGGGAGAGAAAAAAAAAAAAAAAACATCCGGAAAAAGAGAGAAGAGAAGAGAGAGAGAGAGAGAGAGAGAGAGAGAGAGAGAGAGAGAGAGAGAGAGAGAGAGAGAGAGAGAGAGAGAGAGAGAGAGACGAACAGATAAAGACAGACAAAAAGAGAGCAGATAAAGACAGATAGATAGACGATAGACAGAGACAGCGAGGGCGCGCGCAACGATCTGATTAACTCCCCAAACGTCCGTCTCATTTAGGGGAGGGGAGGGGGGGTAGAGGGGTGAAGGGGGGGTTCCCGCCGCCGGAACGACTTTGCAAACCGTTTCAAACAAACAGTGCGAATCTTGCCTGGTGATTGGCCGGATTAGAAGAGATTGGGAAAGATCAGGGACCGAGGGAGAGGAGGAGGGAGGAGAGAGAGGAGGGAGGAGAGAGAGGAAGGAGGAGGGAGGAGAGAGAGGAGGGAGAGAAGGGAGGAGGGGGAGGAAGGAGAGGAGAGCAGGGGGGGGGCAGGCGGTTTGGGCGAAAGGGATGATTTGTTAATAGATTAAGTAAAAGGAGGAGAGGAGGAAGAGGAGGTGGAAGGAGGGGAAAGAGAAGGGGGGAAAGGGAAGGACGATGAGGTGAAAGGATCATCCACCTCCCAACCTCATCCACCTATGCAGCTTCCACCCTCATCCACCTCTTAATCATGAGCGAATCTCCCAGACAGACAAACCCAACACTAACACTCCACATAAAACAGGCCGGGCAAACGGTAGGCAGAATAAACCATGAAGGAACGACAGTAATTGTCTTGGAGGAAGAAATACGCAAGTGTACCTCCTTTCCCCCCCCCCTCCTCCCCTCCCCCCTACCCCCCTTTCTCACGTTGACAAGGAGTGGGTAGGGAGGGGGGGTGGGGGGAGGGGAAGGAGAGGAGGGAGAGGAGAGGAGGGAGAGGAGGGAGGGGGGAGGAGGGGGGAGGGGTGGAGTGAGAAGAGGAGGTGGAGAGATAAAAGAGGAAAACAGAAAAAAAATATCACTGCAATGGCAGCGCAGACTAACCATCATAACAATGCCATTACAACAATTATCATTTGACCCACTCTTAATAATCTTCACGCTCTAAAATAATAATAATAAAATAATAATAATAATAATAATAATAATAAACAGCCTCCTACCCACGATGGGAAATCCAACATTACGAAAGCGGGGGCCCCCTACCACCTATCACCCCCTCCCCTCCCCTCCCCTCCCCTCCCCTCCCCCCCCTCCCCTCCCCTCCCCTCCCCTCCCCCTCTCCCTCCTCCTCGGGCCCCGCAATCAGAAGTTAGGAGTTATTTACGCCAATCAGAACACGGGTGTTATTTACAGGACGCGCAGGAGGCCGAACGAGCGATTACCACTCCTTAATTTCTCATCAAAACTGGGCAATTTAGCCGGTCGGTCTGTCGGTCCGTCGGTCGGTCGGCCTTTTCCTGCGCGGGCATGTCGATCAAAGGCGTCTTTTGAGCAGTTGGAGCTCGGAAACTGAATATCCCCTTCGGCCCGAGAGGGACACCCTGGGGATCTCTCTCGCTCTCTCTCTCGCTCTCTCTCTCGCTCTCTCTCTCGCTCTCTCTCTCTCTCTCTCTCTCTCTCTCTCTCTCTCTCTCTCTCTCTCTCTCTTGCTCTTTCTTTTTCTTTCGCTCTTGCTCTCTCTCTCTCTCTCTCTCTCTCTCTCTCTCTCTCTCTCTCTCTCTCTCTCTCTCTCTCTCTCTCTCTCTCTCTCTCTTGCTCTTTTTCTTTCGCTCTTGCTCTTTCTCTTTCTTTCTTTCTCTCTTGCTCTCTGCTTTTCTTTCTCTATTGCTCTCTTTTTTCTCTATTGCTCTTTCTTAATCTATCTCTCTTTTTCTTTTTCGATTTATGTCGCTCTTGTTCTCGCTTTTTTTCTTCTTATATCTGTTTTTGGTTGTTTTCTTTTCTCAGTCTCAGTAACTCTCAGTAACTCTCTCTCTTCTTCTCTCTCTCTCTCTCTCTCTCTCTCTCTCTCTCTCTCTCTCTCTCTCTCTCTCTCTCTCTAAGGTCTCAGCATCTCCGTTCACACGCAGGAGGAAAAGAAGGGAAGAGGAGACAGAGGGAGGGAGGGAGGGAAGGAGGGGGGGGGGGCAGGTCTTGTATACTACAGAGTCCTTTCGCTGTTCATGGAAAACTATTGCCCACCTAGATGACAACACCGCCTTGCCCCTCCGATGATGCCCGTGACCCTCCACCTGTTCGAACACGTGCTTTTTGGATCAGACTTGGGCTTCGCAAACATCGAAAACCCTACTCGCTCAAAATCATCAAGGACTCAAACGCACCGAGTGCCAGTCGAGGACAACCTCCAGCGGCGATCTCTCCCTCTCCTTCGGTCCTTCGGTCCTTGGGCGTCCGAAATGTGCTCGAGGATCACGCGGCCCAAAGCCAGCGAGAGGCGGACGGTGGTCGCCCAAAACAGCCTATTCATAAGGCAAGTTTCCAGAGTGGAGACACAGGCCTTTGAAAGACGCGCCTTTTATTTTCGTCAAAACATTAGTATCCTCGTTTTCGGTCCCTCCCCCCCTTCCCCTCCCTCTGTCCCCCTACCCCCCCCCCCTCTCTAAACGGTAAGATGGGATCATGAGGGAGAAGCATTGTGAGAGGAATAAAGTAAAATAACTTGTTTTCTCTCTCTCTCCCTCTCTCTTCTCCGTCTCTCACCCTCACTCTCTCTCCCTCTCTCTCTCTCTCTCTCTTTCTCTCGCCTTCTCTCTCTCATTTTCCCTAACATTAATTTGTACAACATACTGATGCAAATATACACGTGTGAACTGTTTTTTATGTGTTTTCATGCATCACAGGTAACGCATTAAATCGGCATATGAAATAATCATTGCTAATATCTAAATATTTTTTTATGTATTTGTCGCTATATACCTATCTGTATCTCTATCTATCTGTATCTCTATCTATCTGTATCTCTATCTATCTGCATCTCTATCTATCTGCATCTCTATCTATCTGTAGCTCTATCTATCTGTAGCTCTATCTATCTGTATCTCTATCTATCTGTATCTCTATCTATCTGTATCTCTATCTATCTGTATCTCTATCTACCTGCACCTCTATCTATCTGCACCTCTATCTATCTTCTCGCCTACTTCTTTATCGATCTGCACCTTTCAGTGACTACCTATATCAGTCCACCTCTTTAATATTATGTATACATAGATGTACATAAATACAACAAACGTTATGTATGCATGTATTTATGTATGTATGAAGTATCTATATGTATAGATGCGTATTTATATGAAAGTGTATGTTTACATAAGTATTATGTATGTATACTGTACGTATGTGTGTATATTTATGTATATGTATATGTATATATACATACATACATACATACACACACACACACACACACACACACACACACACACACACACACACACACACACACACACACACATATATATATATATATATATATATATATATATATATATAATATATATATCAGTCAATCTATCTATCAGTGCATATATGTACGTATCAATATATCTATCAAACTATCTATCTATCTATCTATCAACCTATCTATCTATCTACCCTCCGAAGGCCCGAATCCCCGCCGCCCCACTTCGAGCCGCGCTCCCATTTGAATATCCTCCCCCCCCTCCCCCTCTCCCTCTCCCTCTCCCCCACACCCCCTCTCCCTCTCCCTCTCCCCCCCCTCCCCCTCTCCCTCTCCCTCTCCCCCACACCCCCTCTCCCTCTCCCTCCCGCGCGTGTGCTTGCCAGATGTCGTAGCTTCGTCGTTCGTGGCACCGGCGAAAGAAAGGAGAGAGAGAGAGAGAGAGAGAGAGAGAGAGAGAGAGAGAGAGAGAGAGAGAGAGAGAGAGAGAAAGAAAGAAAAAAAAAATGGCAACTATGACCCCGTAAAAAAAAGCGATAAATGATGTTTCTGATGACGGCGATGGCGACGACTGCAGGAAAAGATGGGGGAAAATACGAAGATGACGATGACGAGTAACGATGATGATGACGATGACGAGTAACGATGATGATGACGATGACGAGTAACGATGATGATGACGATGACGAGTAACGATGATGATGACGATGACGAGTAACGATGATGATGACGATGACACGAGTAAAAACGATGATGATGACGATGACGAGTAACGATGATGATGACGAGTGACGAGTAACGATGATGATGACGATGACGAGTAACGATGATGATGACGATGACGAGTAACGATGATGATGACGATGACGAGTAACGATGATGATGACGATGACGAGTAACGATGATGATGACGATGACGAGTAACGATGATGATGACGATGACGAGTAACGATGATGATGACGATGACGAGTAACGATGATGATGACGATGACGAGTAACGATGATGATGACGATGACGAGTAACGATGATGATGACGATGACGAGTAACGATGATGATGACGATGACGACGGGAAAAAAATGAGAGAAAAATACGCCGAAGATGACTACATACAAATAACGACGCTGATGCTGTGGACGACTTAAAATGACATCCATGACGACGACGACTATAAACAACCGCAGAAGTCAGTCACGACCCTTACCACCTCCGTCGCCCAATTTTCCCAAGGGATCGACACGCCGGGAGGGGGAGGGGGAGGGGAGGGAAAGAGAGCAGGAAGGGGGAGGTATGGTAAGGGAAAGCATGGGGGGAGGGGAGGGGAGGGGAGGGGAGGGAAGAGGAAAGGAAGAGAAGGTAAAAGGAAAGGGAGGGTCTGGTAGGGGGGAGGGGGAGAAGGGGGGAAGGGAAGAGTCCCCTGGAAAACTTCAGAGAACAGTAGACGGGGAGGGGAGGATGGAGGGTAGGGGGAGGGAGGGGGAGGAGGGGAAAGGAGGAGGGAAAGAAGGAGGATGGAAGGTAAGCATAAACGAGAGGAACAAGGAGCCATTTACCCTGAGCCTTCCCTTCACCCCCCCCCCCCCCAACGTGTGCCAAAATTCCTACAGGATGAAGGGAGGAATAAACGCCATAGAAATACCTCAATTCCCTCGCTACCTCTTCGCCAGGGCTACGAACACGGGGAGGAGCTCGCTCTTGCCCTCAACGCCACGACCCCTAAAGCATGCACGAAACGAAGGCCCGCCAGAGTAAATCAAGGCAGATCGTCAATCCCAAATAGACAGCGGTAGAGGGGAGACAATTTCTCTCTTTCTCTCTTTCTCTCTCTCTCTCTCTCTCTCTCTCTCTCTCTCTCTCTCTCTCTCTCTCTCTCTCTCTCTCTCTCTCTCTCTCTCTCTCTCTCTCACTCTCTTCCCCCCCCCCAATACTTGCAAATTAAGGAGGGGTTATTGTGAGAGCAGTTCACTACACGTTTTAACGCTGATCGCTTCAGCAATTACGTTTCTCATTAATAATATATTACCTTCATCAAGCATTCATCTCGCCTAATCTTCCCCCTGGCATTAGACTGGGGCAAATTGGAGTGTCCAAACTTCATCTGACCTAAACAAAGGCACTTTGGACCCTTCCGTGGACGAGAGAGAGAGAGAGAGAGAGAGAGAGAGAGAGAGAGAGAGAGAGAGAGAGAGAGAGAGAGAGAGAGAGAGAGAGAGAGAGAGAGAGAGAGCGAGAGGAAAGAGAAAGCGAGAAAAGAGGGAGAGAGAGAAGAGGATTGGAGAGAAGAGAGAGCGAGAGAGAAAAGAGATACAAAAAGAGAGAGAGAAGAAAAAAATCGACGCACGGGCTCAAAGAGTGTCAGGAACCGAGTATCAGCCTCCCGATTATACTAATCAGCGGCCGCCAAACTCAAAATTTGACTTTCATTATGTATGGCTAATTACACTGATCAGCAGGAGTTTTGCTTGTGTCCGGCGGGTGCGTCGAAGGTCATGCAGAAGGCAAATAAAATTTTCTGCCCGGCTGTCGAAGTCAAAAATAAAAAGGGGTTTCATGCATGTACGCTCGCAGGCGCACTCGCACACGCACACGCACACGCACACGCACACGCACACGCCACAGTCCCTATGCTCCTAACAGCGGCTTTGAACCACGGGGGGGGGGGGGGTAAAAAAGTCGAAATAATCCTATAAACATATGAAGAGAAAGCAAACACTTATACACTCATTTCCACCTTCCTCCCCCCCCCTCCCATCCCCATCCCTCCCTTGCCCTATCCCCCTCTCCTCGTGTCTCTCTCCCTCTCTCCCTCTCTCCCTCTCTCTCTCTCTCTCTCTCTCTCTCTCTCTCTCTCTCTCTCTCTCTCTCTCTCTCTCTCTCTCTCTCTCTCTCTCTCTCTCTCTCTCTCTCCCTCCCTCCCTCCGACAGTGGGTTACCCCGTGCGCCCACCTCCCATTGAGGGCCCATTCCAGCCACCCAACCAAAGCCCTGAATAGGTAAGCGAAGCGCCCCTAACGAGCCCTATTTACCAGGGCGTAGGGCAGGTAAGGGCCATCAGTAGGGAGGCTTTGTCAAGGGGGCAGCAGCCAGCAGTGACGCTAGGGGGGGGGGAGGGGAGGAGGAGTGGGGGAAAGGGAGTACAGTATGCCTTCCCCTCCCCTTCCCCTACCCCTCACCACCCCCCATTCCAGGCAGGAAAAGCTCCCACCTTCTACCCCCTCCCCCTCCCTCCCTCCCTCCCTCTCTTCCCCCCCGCGGAGCCTGTCACTCATGCCTAGCTCAAAAACACCCTCTCCCCCCTATCCTCCTCCCCTCCCCTCCCCTCCCATCCCTGTCTGCCCCTCACACCTCCTCCCTCTCCCTCCCTCCCCCTCCCCACCCCACCCAAGACGGGCCCACCACCACACACTACAAATTATATAGGCAAGTTAACGACACGAAATATATACCATAATGCTCTGATAGGCCTACTTTCCTCATTCTTCTGAGGCAAGATCTTGACTTTGTGTGGCCCAACAGTCGCCTCCCGCTGCGCACCCAAGCATTATGGGGGTGAGGGGGGGGGAGAGGACAAGCAAAACAGAAAAAGAAGGGAAGAGAAGAGCAAGAGACCAAGTATAGGGGGAGAGAGAGAGAGAGAGAGAGAGAGAGAGAGAGAGAGAGAGAGAGAGGGAGAGAGAGAGAGGAGAGGAGAGGAGAGAGAGAGGGAGAGAGAGAGAGGGAGAGAGAGAGAGGGAGAGAGAGAGAGGGAGAGAGAGAGAGGGAGAGGAGAGAGAGGGAGAGAGAGAGAGGGAGAGAAACAAACAAACAAAGAAGACAAGAAAAAGAGAAAGAAAGAAAGAAAAAGAAAGAAACAAAAAAGAAAGAGAAAGAGAAAGAGAGAGAGAGGGGGGGTACTGATTTCCAATTTACAATTCCTTCACTCACAATCGTGTACTCACCAACGACCAGAAGCTTATGGACCGCCTCGTAACAAGGACAGGGTTTTACTTACCTGAAAAGAGAGAGAATAAAATCGTTAGTTATTATTGCATTGCCATATTTGGATATCTATTATCATGCAGTCACCTTATCAATATCATTATCATAATTACCAAAACTGCCACTTTTATTTTAGGGTTTGTGTGTGTGTGTGTGTGTGTGTGTGTGTGTGTGTGTGTGTGTGTGTGTGTGTGTGTGTGTGTGTGTGTGTGTGTGTGTGTGTGTGTGTGTGAGAGAGAGAGAGAGAGGAGAGAGAGAGAGAGAGAGAGAGAGAGAGAGAGAGAGAGAGAGAGAGAGAGAGAGAGAGAGAGAGAGAGAATTGTTGTGAATGTGTGTCTCTCCACGTGCATGTTTTCACTACCATACCCATTCCTGCATATATGCATATATGTATGTATGTATATGCATGTATATATATATATATATATATATATATATATATATATATATATATATATATATATATATACATATACATATACACCATAACCCACACAAACCATTACCCTTGATATACCGCTCGCCCGAGATAACACTTTTGTCAGGTATGACTGTGTCTTTCACACACTTGTGTCCACTGATACAAGTATTAAAAAAAAGGTATGATGATCAGAGTCCACCACAGATAAAGCCCATTCCCTAGGCCTATTGGGGGTATCACCTGAGCCTATATAAGGCCTACTCTGTCCCAAAGAATCTTGGTGATTGCGTCACTTCTCCTTTCACTTCTGGTTGTATTATTTGCGTATTTAAGTATTCAATTAATGTGTATTCACAGGTGGCATAGACTACGAGCCATACAACTATTGTTACAAACTGGGTTTTTTATACGCTGTATCATACAATAAGCGGTCGTTATCGCTGTACTATACACTAAGTGGTTGTCTCCGCTGTCTCATATAAATGATCGTTACACTCGCATCATACAATAAGTGGTCGTCACAGCTGCGTGATACAGTAAGTGACTGCCACTACTGTATAATACAAGTGGTCGTCACTACTGTATAATACAAGTGGTCGTCAATACTGCATCACACACTTCGCAGTCGTAGCTACTGTATCATACAATAAGTGGTGTGTAATGTATTTCGAGCGACATGGCCCGGTCCTGCACGCGCCACTTCCAAGCTTAGGGAAGAGCGCCCTTGTACATTATACACGTCGAGTCATAAAACTTTTAAATGGATTTACTTGGTGAAAGGTCTCTAAAACACGGCAAACCCCCCCCCCCCCAGCACCCACCCCATCCCCATCCTACCGCCTCCTTCATCTTCCTCCTCTTCATCTTTCTCTCCTTCTCTTCCGTCATCCTGCTCTCCTCGGTCTCATGTCATCCCCTTCCCTCTCTCTCGCCCCCCCCCCTCATCCTCCTTTTTCTTCAACTCTCTATTCCCCTCTCTCTTCCCCTCATCCTCCTCTTCTTCACCTCTATTCCCCTCTCCCAATCTTCCTCCAATCCTCCCTCTCCCAATCTTCCTCCAATCCTCCCTCTCCCAATCTTCCTCCAATCCTCCCTCTCCCAATCTTCCACCAATCCTCCCTCTCTTTCCATCCTCCTCCTCCCACCTCCTCTTCACCCCCTCCCCCCCACCACCAAACCCCTCTCGCGTAAACCTCAATCTCGGTCTAACGATATCGCTACCAATGGCTCGATTTTTACTCTCTTATCGGGTAGGTAAAGTAGAGATAAGATAAGCTTAGTGATAACAGGCCGGGGGTTTTCTGCACCCTTCATTGTGTGTGGAGAGGGAGAGAGGGAGAGGGAGGGAGAGAGGGAGAGGGAGGGAGAGAGGGAGCGGGAGGGAGAGAGGGAGGGAAAGAGTGAGAGGGAGGGAGAGAGAAGGAAAGAGAGAGGAGGGAGGGAGGGAGGGAGGAAGGAAAGAGAGAGAGGGAGAGGGAAGGAGAGAGAGAGAGAGAGAGAGAGAGAGAGAGGGAGAGAGAAATAAGACAGCGAAAGAGAAAGAGAACGAGTAAGAGAGAGAGAGAGAGAGAGAGAGAGAGAGAGACCGAGAAAAAAAGGACTTCCCACAAGAGAACGAGACCCAATCCGAACCGTTACATCCACCACCTCGCCCGTAAACCGAAACGAACGCACAACCAACTGTAGTAAAACCGAAGAAGTGACCTGCGTATCCGAAAAAGTCACCTCTCCCCCCCTCTCCACCTCGCTCCCCCCCCTCTCTCTCTACCTCTCCCCCTCTCCCTCTCCCTCTTCCCCCTTCAAAAACACGACCAAAGCACCCTCCCCCTCCTTCTCCTCCCCCTCCACCCCTTCCCTTGGTCTGGTTGGGACATACCACATGCTAGAGGGAGGGAGAGGGGAGAAGTGGAGAGGGGAGGGGGGAGAGGGAAGGGAAGAGGAGAGGGGGGAGGAAGGAAGAGGAAAATGAAGGAGAGAGAAGAGAAGAGAGGAATTAGGAGAGTGAGGGAGTGGAGAGGAGGAGGAGGAGGAGGAGGAGGAGGAGGAGGAGGAGGAGGAGGAGGAGGAGGAGGAGGAGGAGGAGGAGGAGGTGAAGGAGGAAGAAGAAGAAGAGGAGGAGGAGGAGGGCAAAGAGCAAACGGGCAGGGAAGGCCCATACAGGCTCGCAATAAAACAATTCATTACGCGCCACTTAATTAGCAAGAGCGTCCAAGGGATCCGGACAAACCAACATCCCGTCCGGTAATTTGGCCGGCGACATATTCGCGATAATCGTACTGTGATTGGTGCGATCGCTGTGTGGGACTCGCTCGCTCTCTCTCGCTCTCGCTCTCTCTCGCTCTTTCTTTCTCTCTGTCTCTGTTTCGTGTCTCTCTCTGTCTCTCTGTTTCTGTTTCGTCTCTCCTCTCTCTCTCTCTCTCTCTCTCTCTCTCTCTCTCTCTCTCTCTCTCTCTCTCTCTCTCTCTCTCCAATCATCAAAATTATCAATGCTAGTAATCGACGTTGATCCACATGGGGGAGGGGGTATGGGAAGAGGGGGGGGGTCAGTATACGAGTAATAACCATCACTTAACAGTGACGAGTTACCGTGAATCGTCAGATGATATAGCGCTGGCATGACACCATGATAGATATACAGACTGATAGATAGACCGATGAATAGATGGATGTGGTGCATTGTGGCGTTCTGTGGCTAATGCTTACAGCGCTTTCAGTACTGATTGATGGTTAGGAGGAGTTCATTGACGTTTTTAATTCGATATTCTGACGAGCACGAAGGTAATAAAATGTGGATTTTCTCTATCTTTTTTTCTCTTTCTTTTTTTTTAGGGGTCACTGTCATTCCATGGTCATACTCATCCACTCATTCAGGAAATGCCACTGGATTATTCATCGGTCTTTCGCCGGAGTAAAAGCTGACAAAGTGTCATTCATATCTGCTCTTCAAACAAGCACTCCACTTTACCTCCTCAATTTGATTTGAGGTTTGGAAGCGGGAAAGGCAAGTGGCTGCCAGGAAGGAAAAAAATAAATAAAATTTCCTTGTATATGTTACAGTGAGCGAGTGAGTGAGTATAAAGTGAGAATGAGTGAGAGAGTGAATATGGGTGTGCACGCGCGTGCGCGCGTCTGTGTGCGTGTGTTTACAATTCTCCTCACCAGCACTTTTTTGTTTACTTCACTCTTGCCCATTACCTGTGTTTGTTTACAGCTAGCCTTCCCGCTACTTGTGTTTGTTTACAGCTCTTTACCTGCAATCTTTGTTTGTTTGTCATTGTCCCACAGCCCGCACATTACCAGCGCGTGTTTAAATCTCGCACCTTCACCGTTTGTTTACAGCCACAAGAAACTGTGTTACTCGCTGGGAGGAAGCTCGCCTCGGGAAACCTGTCACGTTATTTAGCAAGGATGCTTCTGTACAAACATCTACGCGTACATACTCACCCCCTTTCTCACACACGCAACGAATTATACATCGCTGTGCCGAATCAGATTCTTGTTGTAGTGCTGTTTATATCTATATCTATCTGCCTGTCTATACAAATATCCATCTGTCTATTTAATTGTCTCTATCTATCCATCTATCCATTTATTGCACTTCTCCCTCCCTGCCTGTAATCTTCCGATATCAAGAAATGATGAATATCTGATACCAAGGCAGGTGAAGGTTGTATCTAGTACGCTTATTCGATGGTCAACCTCCCTCTCTCTTTCTCTTTCTGTTTATATATCTCTCTCTTTTTCTCTCCTCCCCTCTCCCTCCCTCCACACACTCTCTCTCTCTCTCTCTGTCTCTGTCTCTGTCTCTGTCTCTCTCTCTCTCTCTCTCTCTCTCTCTCTCTCTCTCTCTCTCTCTCTCTCTCTCTCTCTCTCTCCTCTCTCTCTCTCTCTCTCACCTGGTACATGTCACACCTAGTATTGCCTGACCAGCCGGAGGGTACCCGTGCCCGACACCTGTGGTAATGAGCTGGTATTTATGATGGGGATTCGGGGACTGCCCTGCCCCGTCGCCTCTCCAAACCCCGGGGAGACATACCGAACACTTGTCGGTCTGTCACGTTCCATTAACTCGGAATCGCAAGGAGAATGAGGGAAATGATTGCCAATATCGCCGACGGGATGTGGTGAAATGAGATCGAGCGTCGGGTGTCGGTTGCCATCAAGTCTGATCTTAGCGGCGTGTCGGCGAGGTGGACCGGACGAGTTTCAATGAGCAGGTTCGAAGGCCTGGTAAGGACTAAAATACGGTGGTGGGGTGGTTTGTTGATGCGGGTGTGGGTATATGCAAACAAACGTGCGCGTTACAAACGACTCAAACGTTTGCGTGTATACTCAGACATGCAGACAGACACAGACACACACGCGCGCGCGCGCACACACACACACACACACACACACACACACACACACACACACACACACACACACACACACACACACACACACACACAAATCCCAAACGGCGCGTGGGGTAGAGTGGGTGGTGGTAGTGGTCGGGGGGGGGGGGGGAGTCCAGGTATAGGCCTCTGCGATCGGCCTACCCATAACTACAAATGTTTCCAATTAGCAATTAGCATACGTTAACGAGGGTACGCTGATGAAATTTGCGAAAAGTGGACTTAGCATGGTGCGGTGGGGAGGGGGGGAGAGGGGAGGGGAGGGGTGAAGGGAAGGAGGGTGGGAGAGGTATTTGTACATTTGCTTGTTTATTTGTTTCGTGTCCCTGGCTCACCGCTGTCG
Organism: Penaeus monodon; assembly: GCF_015228065.2. Classification (NCBI taxonomy): domain Eukaryota; kingdom Metazoa; phylum Arthropoda; class Malacostraca; order Decapoda; family Penaeidae; genus Penaeus; species Penaeus monodon. Next base: position 2,874,413 of record NC_051428.1, on the reverse strand, counting down.
AGATGATGCTTGTAAAAGGTGAATGTTTTGTTTTTCTATATGCATATATAATATATCTTTACGTTCTAATCAGATGAGGTAAAGGTCATTAATTCCTTCAGACCGTGTCGATAATCCACGGTTAAAATAATAATGTGATCCTACCATAACACGCTGAAGATAGTAACTACTATAACAATAACAATGATAAAGGCAATAATACGATAAGAATTAGAATAGCTAAAACATCAATAATAAAAGGTAAAATTACGATAAAAATGAGAATAGCAAAAAAACAAAAAAAATAACAGCAATAATACGATAAAGAGATGAAAATAGCCGAAACACCACCGATAATAATAATTCAAAACAGAGAAAATACGGACGTTATGCGGACTTGCGAAGCAGAGGCCGCAGTTGGGTCCAGCAGTGCCATGCAGCAGAGAACCCAGCACAGCGGTGACAGACAGCGGAGAGTGATAAGAGGCAGCGGAGAACCCAGCAGGCCCCAGAGTGACAGGCAGCGGAGAACCCAGCAGGTCCCAGCAGTGACAGGCAGCGGAGAACCCAGCAGGCCCCAGCAGTAGCAGCCTTGGGCACGCAGGCGGCGAAGGTGGTAGCCTGCTTCGCCCGCTCCGCCTGCTTCGCCAGCGAGAGGTTCATTAGCGGAGTATTGTTCCAGCAGAGGCCTGGCGGAGCGCACCGCCCTGCACCGCCTTTCGTATTCTAATTAGCCGTCCCTACAGGCCCCCGTGTGTCCACCCTGCAGCCCACGCCCGTAAGGTCCACTCTCCCATACCCGCCCGTAAGGAATACCCACCTTAGGGCCCGCAGTTCATAAGGTCCACCTCGGGCGATATTCATTCTTACAACACTTGGCAGTGGTCAGTTTACAGTGTTGCAAAGTCAACGGGTTGCATAAAAATGTTCGCGGGGGGGTGGGGAGGGGAGATGGGGAGGGGAAGGGGGAAGGGGAGGGAGGGAGAGATAGGGGAGGAGAGAGAGAAGTGGGGGAGAGAAGGAGGAAGATGGTGAGAAGGGAAGACGAAACGGGGCGAGGAAGATCGGGATGATGAAGATGAGTGAGGGGAGAGGAAGAGAGAGGGAGAGGAGAGAAAGAGGAGGAGGAGGAGGAGAAGGAGGAGGAGGGAGGGGGAGGGAGATACGGAGGCAGAATGGCAACTAGAGTTATGCCCTAATGGTTTCATTTATTCTTAATCAGCACCTCGCACGCCAGCCTCAACCAGCTGACTGACTTGAACTCTCTCTCTCTCTCTCTCTCTCTCTCTCTCTCTCTCTCTCTCTCTCTCTCTCTCTCTCTCTCCTCTCTCTCTCTCTCTCACACACACACACACACACACATGCTCACACTCACACTCACACACACACTCACACACACACTCACTCACACACTCACTCATTCACTCTCTCCTAATTTTCATCCTCTCTCGCATCCGCACCTTTTCTTCCTCTCCCTCTGTCCTTAATCTCAGTCCATAATCTCCGAACCTATCTACCTATATTTCTCCCTCCCCCTTCCCTCATCTCCCTTCTTCTCCCCCTCCTTCCTTCCTCCACATCATCTCCCTCTCCCTCTCTTCTCCCTCGCCCTCTCTCTCTCTCTCTCTCTCCCCCCCCCCCCTCTCTCTCTCTCTCTCTCTCTCTCTCTCCCTCACTAAATCCCCTTAAAACAGCTCCATAGAGCAAGAGAAATCAGCCTGCTTGCTTGATTCCCCAACTTGCTTGCTTATTTGCTTGCTTGCTTGCTTGCTCAGACAAACAAACGACCTGTTGCATCGCCTCGAAAGTCTTGGTTTCACTGCATGCATACTAAGAATAAAAACAATTTCTTTCCCTTCTCGCTCTGTCTCTCTCTGTCTGTCTCTGTCTGTCTCTGTCTGTCTCTGTCTGTCTCTGTCTGTCTCTGTCTGTCTCTGTCTCTCTCTGTCTGTCTCTGTCTGTCTCTGCTGTCTCTGTCTTCTCGTCTCTCTCTCTCTCTCTCTCTCTCCCTCTCTCTCTCTCTCTCTCTCTCTCTCTCTCTCTCTCTCTCTCTCTCTCTCTCTCTCTCTTGCCTTTTCGCATTTATTTCCATAATAATAGTCATGATCGTAATGGATTAAAGATATTGATGATGATGATAGCAATAACTACTCGTAAAATATTAAAGGAATTATTTATGACGGTGACAATAATGATAGCAGTAATAACAATAGTGATAATGTTAATGACAACAGTCATGATAAAAATAATAATAATAATAACAATAATAATAACAATAATAATAACAATAATAATAACATATATATTTTTTTATTATTATTATTACTATTAATATTACTATTTTCATACCATTATTATTGTTAGTGGTAGTAGTAGTATCATCATCATTATACTAATAAATTAATAACATCATTAACACCAATCAATAATTATCTCACCAATAAAATTAGAATCATAATTAGCATAATCAATATTCATTAATCGTAAAAAAAAAAAAATAACAAAAACAGTAAATAAACAAATTACAGACGTAAACTAACAAATAATAAGGAATGGGAGAAGGAAGGAGTGAGAAAAAAAATAGAAAATGGTGTCAAACAAGAAAAAAAGAAGACGAAGATGAATAAGAAGAAAATAAAAGGATGAGGGAAGGGAGAATGAGAAGAGGGAAGAGGATAAAGAGGAGAAAGAAGAGGAAGAGAAGTGGAAAGAGTAGAAAGAGAAGAGGGAAGTGGAGAAAGGGAAGAAGGAAAAGGAGAAAGAAGAGAAGCAGCGGAGAGAGAAGAAAGAGAAGAGGGAAGAAGGAGAAAGAGAAGAAGGAAAAGGAGAAAGAAGAGGAGAAGCAGCGGAAAGAGGAGAAAGAGAAGAGGGAAGAAGGAGAAAGAGAAGAAGGAAAGTGAGAAAGAAGAGAGAAGCAGCGGAAAGAGAAAGAGAAGGAAGAAGGAGAAAGAGAGAGAAAGGAGAAGAAGAGAGAAGCAGCGGAGAGAGAGAAGAAAAGGGAAAGAGGAGAAAAGAAGAGAAAGGAGAAAGAAGAGGAGAAGCAGCGGAGAGAGGAGAAAGAGGGGGAAGCGCTAACCCGCGGCGAGGGCTCCGCGAGCGCGCGCGGGCACAGATCGGCTTCAGGAAGACGGGTATGTTAACGCCGCCGAGCTTCGCGAAGGGCACGGCGGCCACAAGGCTAAGGACCCGGAACGCCTCGTGGGGTCCTGGCGAGGCCTCGTCTGGGGGCTCGCACAGGGTTCCCTCAGGCTGCTCCTCTCCCTCTCCTGCAACTCTCGCCGCCGCCGTTTGCCGTTCCCGTTGGTTGCAAACCCTCGCGCTCCCGAGGTCTTACGAGATCTGGAGGATTAACCCCCTCCCCCTCACCCCTCACCCCCACACACACACCTTCTTCTACCCCTCTCTTATCCTCTATCCCCCCCTCCCTCCCTCTTCCTCCTCCTCTTCCTCCCCCTCCCCCTCCCTCTCCAGACACTCTCCCGTTTGCTACAAGGACTCCCAGGACTACCTTACGCTTCGTACGTACGGTACGCTCCTGGCCAGTGGTAGGATCCTCAAAGCCTCCTCCTCCCCCTCCCCCTCTTCCTTCACCTTCCCCCTCCCCCTCTTCCTTCACCTTCCCCCTCCCCCTCTTTCTTCACCCTCCTCCTCCCCTCCCCCTCCCCCTCGTCCCCCTCCTTCACCCTCCCCTCCCCCTCCCCCCTCCCCATCCTCCCGCCATCCTACCGTTAAGATGACCACACCAGGATTTCATTTAATTATACTCACGACACTACGGCGGGGGCGAGAGAAACTCCGCCTCTCAACACAGTCGTCTGTTTTTCAGCTCCCCCCATAATATCTCTCCATAATACTTTTACATTTCAGAAACTACAAGTTGTAAAGTGCCTTTAAATCCAGTCCAGAATGGCAAACGTTAATCTCTCGCCTCTAAAAATCACTATAGAAAGTGGTAACCTCCGATCTAAACTCGATTCTTGTTTATAAATCAAGTATCCTGAAAGGCTAGCTTGATTCACAAATTACCAATTATTTCCTAATTGCTTCGCACGCCGCCGCCGTAGCGAGGCCGGGGCGAACGTACAGTCCCGGAAGGTGAACGTAAGCCAGAGAGGCGTCAGGTACGGGCCCCGTCTAGGCGAACCTTTGTCCTTTGGAACTTCTAATGAAAAGAATAACGGAGAGCTAAAGCTAAAGCATCCTTGCCAAATTCGCTTCTGTCGCGAAAAACTCTCTCTCTTTCTCTCCCTCTCTCTCTCTCTCTCTCTCTCGCTCTCTCTCAAGGCGCGAGAGGAAGCGAAGACGGGCGAGCAGAGGAGATGGGAAAAGGAAAGGGAGAGAGAGGGAAGAAGAAAAAAAAAAAGGTAAGTAAAAGAGGGTAGTCTGACGGCCGCGTCCATAAACTACATATCGGTGATCTCCGCCAAACAGCTTGTTACTACAACTCGGCCCTGTTCAGGTAGTTAAGATATCTAAATTGCCCCAAACAGACTAGGAGAGACTGGTCAGCCATGTGCCTCAAGATACCATCTTCGCTACACACACTGACCACTTTGTCCCCATCATCATCACAACCAACAGGGACTGCTCCTTAAACCCGCGCTCCTGCTCCTTAAAATCCCCGCTCCTGCTCCCTGCTACGCGCCCTTGGGACCTGCTTCTGCTGCCGCTGCCTCCTCCTCCTCCTTCTCCTTCTCCTTCCCCCTCCTCCTCCTTTTCCTTCTCCTTCTCCTTCTTCTCCTCCTCCTCCTTCCCCTCCTGCTGGCCGTCTCGCCGAGCTCCTTGGAATGGGGACAGCGCGGGATTAATACATCCTTGTGACGGGATGAAATATCCTCAATGCCATATTTCCCAATTTTTTTTTTTCTTATGGATGGAAAATAAGTCCCCTTTGTACATTTTTATTCTCTCTCTCTCTCTCTCTCTCTCTCTCTCTCTCTCTCTCTCTCTCTCTCTCTCTCTCTCTCTCTCTCTCTCTCTCTCTCTCTCTCTCTCTCTCTCCTTTTTAAATTCGTTTCGTAATCTCGAATTTCTTTTTATTGCATTCCCCCCTCCCCCTTCACCAACTTCAACCCCCCCCCCAAAAAAAAAAAAAAAAAAAAAAATCTTTCCATGACGACTGAACATTTTGATGAACAGATCTATAATTTCACCTTCCTCTCCTTCTGCCACTTATTCACCGGGTCCCACAATCACTCTGATTATTACCGAGTGCAGCTGTAATCATCTAGATTTACTGCTTTCATTTACACTAATACGCGCGCCCAATCAATTGATACCATCGTGTTGGCCCTTCCTCGATCCCCCCCCCCCCCTCCGCGAAACCCAAATCTTACAAGGTAGCGCGAGTCTTGTGAATTTGAAAGATTAAACGGATTTTTTTTTTCGCTCGCAATCTCGCCCCCTCCCCTTAATTTTATCTTAATTTAGTATTTTCTTGGATATTATTACTGTTATCATCATCATCATCGTCATCATTAACATCACCTGTAGTAGTATTGGTAATAACATGATGATCATTCTCCTCGTTAAGAATAAGTGGTAGTATCATTATAATCATAATTATCAAGTATCATTACCATCATAATCATAATTATGTAGCATCATCATAATTATGATGGTTATTTCTCCTCCCCCCTTCCCCCCTCCCTCCCTCCCTCCTCCAACCTCCAGACAACACAGGTTATTCGGTAGCAAGTTGGAGGTGTGTCAAGGGGTAGGAGGGGAGGGGGAAGGGGGGGTAAGGGGAGGTTTAGTGGGGTTGTGGCGGCGTGTCGGCAGTGCTGGTATAGCCCCCCCCCCACCTCTACCCCCTACTCTTGCCCCTGCCCCTGACCCTATACCTCACCCTTTCCCTGCCGTCACCCCTTACCCCTATCCCCCCCTACCTGCCCTTAGCCTCCTACCCCTTCCAGACCATTGCGACGAGAGGATTTTGTTATTATTATTTTCTTCTTCATCATCATCTTTTTACCCTCTTCTTTCTTCCTTCTTTTCCCCCTTTCCCCTTCCTCCTACTCCCCTTCCTCCTCCTCCCCTTCCCCTTCCCCTTAAGTCTTCCTCTTCCTCCACCTCCTCCTCTTCCCCTCCCCCTTCCTCCTCTCCCACTCCTCTTCCTCCTTCGTCCTTGAGCACAGGCCCTTCCGCCGTGTCTAAGCCGACGCTGCACGCCCAGATAGGTTGCTCAGAATCTCGATACATAAATATCGACCTCAAATATTTCCCTTTTTTTATCTCGCCAACGCTAATGGCTTCCCGGAGAATGCCGATCACACACTGACGAATTATTTCGGAATATAATGAATTGGTGGCTTGTAGAGTGTGTGTGTGTGTGTGTGTGTGTGTGTGTGTGTGTGTGTGTGTGTGTGTGTGTGTGTGTGTGTGTGTGTGTGTGTGTGTGTGTGTGAGTGAGTGAGTGAGTGAGTGAGTGAGTGAGTAGAGAGAGAGAGAGAGAGAGAGAGAGAGAGAGAGAGAGAGAGAGAGAGAAGTATATGTGTTCAAGCATGTTTTATGTGAGTATAAGTATGTTTGTATACTTATAAATATATGTACGCATTTTCTAAACACGCTGAGGCCCCGTGTTTTGTGTCTCCGAGTCGTCTAATCTGTGAAGGGTAAGATTTCATGTTCCTCGGGCGCCGCCATCCGTCTCCCTTGGCGTCAGCTTTAATGCTCGCCCAGATTATCCCCCGTTACTTTGTCTCTCTCCTGTTCCCGATCCGGCGTCATTAAGTACACTGATAATACTGACAACCGAAGACGTCGCTCGCTTCCCTCTCCCTCTCGGTCGTCTCCCTCCCCCCCTACACACACACACCCCTATACCCCCATCCTCCGCCAGGCCAGGCCAGGGGGGGGGGGTTGCCAACCGTCCACCGTCCACCGTCTTCATTATAGTCTATCTAATAATCATTATCATTGGTTTGAAAAAAAAGAGAAAAAAACTCATCAAAGCTCCGTCGAGGCATACCCCCTCCCCCTCTCCTCCCCCCCGGCCTGCCTGACCTGCATCGGACTTCTAATTAATATATGTGCAGGCTCGTGTCCGGCGCGATTGTACAATAAATCATGGCCGATTAGCGGCACGGGCATCGCGGATTGCCCTAAACCTGGTATAATGCCCAGATTGACACTTAATTTCTTCATCGCCAGTTGCGAACAAGTAACAGGGCATTAGCCAGCCCAGGTTAAGTAAGCACACTGCCTGTCCTCGTGCCAACAAGCCGACTATGATTAGCCGCGTGCGCTCGACCCGCTCGCGAACGCATTCATACGATCCACGCTGGCTTCTCGGGGTGACCCTCTTCTTCTCTTCTCATTCTCTCTTCTCCTTTTCTTCTCAGTCTATTTTCAGCTTCCTCCTATATCTCTTACGCTTCTCTTCACTTCTTCTCAATATCTCCTCTTCTTCCTATTCTCTCCTCTCCTCATCTGAATATTCCTCCCCTTCCCCTTCTCTTCTTATCAATCGTCAACCTTTAACCACCCCCCCTTCCCTCCTCTTCCTCTCGCCTATCGTCAACCTCTTCGTCTAACCTCTCCCCCCCCCCCATCTTTCTCCCCCTCTTCTCCCCGCCCCTCCCCCCTCCAAAACATCCTCTCCCCCCTTCCCCCCTCTCCCAGGTCTCGATCCTCTTTTAACTCCACATTGAGACATGACATGCGATGCTCTTTTTATCGCCCCGTGTGCCATTTAACTCCCTTGGCTGAAAGGACTACAAGAGATCTGGGAAATATTATAAGCGAATGTACGAGAACCGTTCACCTTTACGACACGCGATCGGAATCCCTTATCCTCTGCTTAGCTGCAAATTATGTGTTCGCGAGAGGGAGTTGAATGAGGTTTAAATGAGATCAGAACAATAGACGGATGAACCGACCGCCTTTCTCCTTAGTGTTAAGATCCCGAGCCTTATCGGCTACACAGTCCGGAGCGGCTTCGAAAGGCGTGGGGGAGGGGGGAAGGGGTAGGGGAAGGGGAGGGAGGGGGATAGTAAGAGAGGGGGGGGAGAGTGGAAGCGAGAGAGGGAGGGAGGCGAAGGGGGACGGGGAGGAGAGGAAGGAGGGGGGGGGGCAGAGGATAAGGAGAGGAGAGAGGAAGGGATGAGAGTGGAGAGAGAAGGGAGAAGATGCGAAGTAGGGGACGGAAGAAGAGACGCAAGAGAGAAGAAGGGGGAAGAAGACCCAAAGGAATCGGGAAGAAGAAGGAGAAGAAGGAGGAGGAGGAAGGAACCGAGTGAAGGAGGAGAGAGAGTGAGAAGGGGGGGGATGGGAGAGTCCAGAGGAAAGTAAGAGAGAGAGAAATAAAGAGAGAGCGAGTGAGTGGGAGAGAGAGAGAGAGAGAGAGAGAGCGAGAGAGAGAGAGACAGAGAGAGACAGAGAGAGGGAGAGCGAGAGCGAGAGGGAGAGGGAGAGGGAGAGGATGGTGTTGTGAGAGCGACAGGAGTGCCGAGGCCCTCTAGCGGACTAGTTATAAATTACAGCAATGTTCACCGTGACAGTTATGACGGCCGCTCGCGTACGGAATCGGAATAATTTACCCATTTTTCTCCTGGTTATTGATGGAGTTCGCTGCCTTCTGACACTTTGTAGATTGGCGCTGTTTCGCTGGCGAGGGGAGGGGAGGGGGAGGGAAGGTGGAAAGGGAGAAGGAAGGGGAGGGGGAGGAGGGAAGGTGGAAAGGGAGAAGGAAGGGGAGGGGGAGGAGGGAGAGGGAGGAGGAAGGGAGAGGAAGGGGAGGAGGGAGGGGAGGGAAGGGGGAGGTGGTGGAGTAAAGAAAGGTGGAAGGAATGGGAGGGGAAAGAGAGGTCACGGAGGGAAGGGGAGGGGAAGGGGAGGGCTTCCAACCTCCCTGCCAACACTCCTGATCGAATGGAGGCTTGGGTTTCCAACTTTCCTGCCACTGCCAACACCTCTTCGGCTGTTCTAACGTCCCTTGTCCTTTGCCAACACTGCAGTATGTAAATTACTTTGCTGAAAGTGCCTGAAAAACATTCGCCCCGTTTTCGCGAAGTAAACACACGCGGGTGACCGTTTGTGTGTGTGTGTGTGTTGTGTGTGTGTGTGTGTGTGTGTGTGTGTGTGTGTGTGTGTGTGTGTGTGTGTGTGTGTGTGTGTGTGTGTGTGAAAGAGAGGGAGAGGGAGAGGGAGAGGGAGAGGAGAGAGAGAGGGAGAGGAGAGAGGAGAGGGAGAGGAGAGAGGGAGAGGAGAGAGAGAGAGGGAGAGGAGAGAGAGAGAGAGAGAGAGAGAGAGAGAGAGAGAGAGAGAGAGAGAGAGAGAGACAGAGAGCAGACAGACAGACAGAGAAAATGGAAATGAACGTGCGTATGTACATGTATCTGTGTACGTGCGTGCTTGTACGTGCGCGCGCGTGTACGTACGCCCAAGCAGGCACAATCTCGCGTCCTCCGCATCTCGCCACGCACTGAACTTCCCCCGCGCACAAATGCACACCAACTCATACACTTGTCAACAAAGTGTAAACAACAACTCTCGCGCGGGACAGCTAGACAGGCCACGAGCCAGACCAACAGGGAAGCATCAGTCACACGTCACAGATATGAATATTGACACCCAGACGCCCACACAAGCATCGTCAATTCGCACGAGGCCACCGTCGCTGCCCGCCCGCGCCTCCGTCTACAGCGCCTCCGTCTACAGCGCCTCCGTCTACAGCGCCTCCGTCTACAGCGCCTCCGTCTACAGCGCCTCCGTCTACAGCGCCTCCGTCTACAGCGCCTCCTCGTCAGGTGTGGCACGACCACATGGCCGGCCGAACGTGATTTGAAGACGCGATGATGGAATAAGAGCGGAAAGATGGATAAAACAGGACAAAGAAAAGAAGTAGAGGAAAGGATGTAGAAGAAGAAGATGTAGAAGAAGAAGAAGATGTAGAAGAAGAAGAAGAAGATGTAAAAGAAGAAAAAGAAGAAGAGAAGAAGAAGAAGAAGAAGAAGAAGAAGAAGAAAAAGAAGAAGAAAAAAACGACGAAGGACACAAACCTACAATCCCACTCACTCACTCACGCACGCGCGCGCACACACGCAACACGCGCGCGCACACACATACCCGCAGACAAACGCACAATTATCCCCTCGTAATGACGCCGTAAAACTTGTAGGTATCACGTCTAAATGTTTACAACGGTCACGCCTCATAAACCATGATTGACAGCCAACCTTCCTGAGACCAGGGTATGGGAGGGGCAGGGAGAGGGGGGGAGGGAGGGAGGGAGAAGGGGTGATGGGACGGACCTTCGACCTCAACCCTCCACCCTCCCTACCCTCCTCCTACCCTCCCCCTCTCATCTTACTCCCTTATAAAGCGTGTGGTTGTCTGTGTATATACAAGGATACATGTAAAACGTGTATCTATCTACATATATGCGGACGTGTAAATATACATAAATATTTATAAATAAATTATCGCTGTCATTACTTCCACTCCTTTCCATCATTTAAAACAATAATTATCGCCCTAATGAGCAACACCCTATTACTACAGTTTCGAATGCGTGGTCACGTGACTTCCCTCGCTTTTTTTTCTCTCTCTTCAAAGACCAACAAGGCCGTTAAATCAAATAAGAAATGCAAAAAAAAAAAGAGAACATAAATCGAATCACTAATCAAAACATAATATCAAACGGAAAATCAACCACAAATTTTGTGTTAATGATCATAAAGAAAGGAGAATGAGAAAGGTTTCAAACGTCGCCGAAGAGAGAAAATGCGCGGTGAAAATAACAAGACGTTTAACAGTGAATCTAGCCCCTCGAGACTATATAAAATAAAATAAATGAAATAAATAATTAAATGTCGAAATCTAAAAGAAATTTATGCCAATTTCCACACACGGAAAAGAAAAGACATTCGATAGAGAAGAAAAAAAGAAAAAAAACACTGACGCACACACTTGACCAAATTATATCCATTACATGACCTTCCTCCCCCCCCCCCTTCCTCTTCCTCCTCCTCCTCCTCCTCCTAAAAAAAAAAAAAAGTTAAAATCACGCTAAAAAAAACACAAAACTGCATTCGTGCATTCTGATTGGCTGCCTGTCCTCCCTCAAGACGTACTCCCATTGGCTGACGGACGTGCAAAGCTCAACTGTCATTCATAGAGATTACGAGACCCCAAATTTGACACAAAAACGGGGGGTTATTTCAGACTTTGCGTCGCCATCATGCGAATAAGCGAGCAAAGGAGATGGCGGTTGGGGGGAGAGGGGAGGAAGAGGAGGGAAGGAGGAGGAGGAAGGGAGGGAAGGAGGAAGAGAAGGAAGGAGGAGGAGAGAGGGAGAGGAGGAGGAGAGAGAGGGATGGAAGAGGAAGAGGAGGAATGGAGAAGGAGGGAGGGAAGGGTTAAATGGAGGAGGAGGGAGGGGAGAGGAAGAAGGAAGGAAAGAGGAAGGAAGAGAGGAGAAGGGAGGGAATAAGGTAGAGAGGGAGGGAATGAGAGTAGGAGGGGAGGAAAAAGAGAGAGGGGGGAAGGAGGGTTAAAGGAAGAAGGAGGAGGAAAGGGAGGGACAGGGAAGATAGGAGGAGGGGAGGAGAGGGAGAGGAGGGAGGGCAGAGAGGAAGGAGAGGAGGGGAGGGAAGGAGGAAGGGCAGAGGGACAAGGAGAGGAAGGGAGGGAGGGAGGAAGGGAGGGAAGGCACAGCAAGTGGCAAAGGTGATGAAGGAGAGGTTAGCGAGGGAGCGTAGGAGGGGAGGGTTAAGGAGGAGGTAGGGCAGGGAGATTGAAGTGGAGAGGAGGGAGAGGCAGGAGGGGAGAGGCAGGGAGGGAGGGGAGGGGAGCCGGAGAGAGGACAGGACAGGCAAAAAGGGGGTAGTCAGGGGTGCAGCGGGACGTGAATGGCGAGAGGCAAGGGGGGCCGGCAACATGCACAGCAGCGCAAGGGTCGGCTCGGGGTGAGCGGCACTGAATTCCAACAAAACCCTGCACACCCCGACTAGTCGGTAGGCACAAAATTATCGTGAAGAAATACATGTCATTTAAGCATAAAATTGATTTACGTGGCGGTTTCGGACGACCCTCGACGCCGTGTCAACTGGGATTTATACGTATGCTTCTACCTGAATGTGTGTGTGTGTTTAGATGCATGTGGTTACATGTGATCTATCTATATACGTGTAATCTAGTGAGTGAGTGAGTGAGTGAGTGAGTGAGTGAGTGAGTGAGTGAGTGAGTGAGTGAGTGAGTGAGTGAGTGAGTGAGTGTGTGTAAGAGAGAGAGAGAGTGAGTTAGAGAGAAAGAGAAACACACACACATATATATAGAGAGAGAAAGAGAGAGAGAGAGAGAGAGAGAGAGAGAGAAATTTCTACACCATAACTCCCTTCCTTCCCTCTCCTTCCTCTCCTTCCTTCTCCCTCTCTCCCTCTCTCCGTGTGCCTCGTCCCCGGCTTCGTTACACAAATTGACAGGCAAGACTTGCTCCGGCGGTCACGCGGTTTTTGATTGGCTCTGCGACCGGGAAGGGGGGAGGAGTCTATTTACAGCACAGGCGTGGTTTGCCTGTAAAGCTTTTGTGTCTGATGGTTAATCAATCATGCCTAACCAACATATCAACTCCCCCCCCCCCCGTTCCTCTCCTCCTCTCCCTCCCCTATCCTCCTCCCTCGCCTTCCGTCTATTCCGCCAACCTTTCTTCGTCAAATTTATCTGATTTTTTAAACAGCTTTCTTGTTCTTATCCTTGTTCTTTTTTTTTACTTTTCTTTCTTTGTTTTCTTCTTCCTTCTTCCTTCTCCTCCTCCTCCTCCTTCCAACCACCCCCTCCTCTCGCTTCAATCTTAAGGAGGGAGGAGGTCCCTCCCTCCCTCCCTCCCTCCCTCCCTCCCTCCCCCCACCTACCCCCCCCAAAAAAAAAACACCATCGAGTTCCAGTTAACGGGGTCTCCTGTATCGCCCTCATTATCGGTTTAGTTGCAACAATCAGAGCCTTTAGTATTGTATCGTTATCGATGCCATCGCCAATATCCTAATTGCACCGAACAGCCTGATTACCTGAAACATCCGCCTAATTACACCCACTGATGGGGGGGAGGGGGCAATGATGGGACGATGGGCGCCGCTGCTGCCCCTCGCCGCCCATGCAACAGCCAGCATGACGGGGCGCGGGCGGGCGGGCGGGCGGGGGGGGGGGGGGGGGGGGGGGAAGAGTGGCACTCAGGGCCACGATTGCACAGGTGATGATGATTATCACGTTACTACTACAGTTGCTATTGCTAGTGCTAGTCAGGCCGATGATAAGCAAATCATTATGACATGATAAAAAATACTACGAGTTACGACTATTAGTACTAGTAAGGACGATAATGATAAGACATTACTAATAGCAATATTCATATCAGTAGCAGTGGTAGTAATAATGGGGGAGGGGAGGGGAGAAAGAGAGGGAGAGAGAGAGAGAGAGAGAGAGAGAGAAGGAAGGAAGCAGGGAGGGAAGAGGGGGAGAGAAAAAGGGGAGGAGATGGAGAAGAGAGAGAGGAGAGAAGAGGGAGGGAGGTAGAAGAGAGAGAGAGAGAGAGAGAGAGAGAGAGAGAGAGAGAGAGAGAGAAAGAAAGAAAGAAAGAGCTCGAATGAATATGCGCATCGGTCTGTCTGTCTGTCTGTCTTTTCCCCCGAAACCGCCTCCACTCATCGCCTCCACTTTCTCGCTCCTTCGCCGGGGTCTTAATCACCCACAACACAGCCACTAATTGCTCTAAAACACCCCCCCCCTCCTCCTTTCCCCTCCCCCTCCATCCCATTATCATCGCATCTCTATCTCTATCTCTGGATGTCGTCTGTGTCTGTCTGTCTGTCTGTGTCTGTGTGTCTGTCTGTGTGTCTGTCTGTGTGTCTGTCTGTGTGTCTGTCTGTGTGTCTGCCTGCCTGTCTGTCTGTCTGTCTACCTGCCTGCCTGTGTCTATCTGTCGATCTATGTGTCTGTCTGTCTCTGTCACTACATATCACTATCACCATGTCTCCCCCCCCCCAAATCGCATGAGGCCTCGGAATAAATCACAATGACTTTTATCTCCCAGTTATCACGTCCTTCTGTTTCCTCGTCGTTTATCAGGTTGTGTTTCAGCTCCTCGTAATTACCCGGTTCTCTATTCCCACGTTATCTTCTTCCTCTTATTACTTCCACAATTTGAGGATTGTTTATTATCCATTTTCTTTGTTTTTCTTTATTTCTTTGTTTATTTTTGGTTCTTATTCTTAAAGAAAGAAAAAAAGTGTGTGTGCGCGTGTGCGTGTGGGTGTGCGTGTGCGTGTGCGTGTCGTGTGTGTGTGCGTGTGCGTGTGTCGCGTGTGGTGTGCGTGCTGTGGTGTGTCGTGTTCGTGCGTGTGCGTGTCCGTACGTGTGCGTGTGCGTGTGCGTTGCGTGTGCGTGTGCGTGTGCGTGTGCGTGTGCGTGTGCGTGTGCGAATCACGTTATTCTGCGCTTAGCGAGAGGAGACTTGGACACTCACGTCACCTCGGTCACTTCATTCACCTCTCACTCATGTCACTCTCGCCGACAATGAATTTATAAACACGCAAATTGCACGTTTTCATTTATTTCTTAATTTGCCTATTTTATTTTATCATTCGTTTATTCATGCATTAATTTTATTATTTATTTATCTATCTATTTATTTATTGTATTATTTATCTATTTATTTTATTATTTATTTGTTTACTTTATTATCTATTTATCTATCTATTTATTTATTTATTTTATCTATTTATTTATTATCATTCTATTACTTCGTGTGTACGTGTGTGTTTCTAAAATGTGCATTCTAAAATACACACCCTTTTATTTATCAGTTGTTTTAAATCGAAAACAAAAGGCGCAATAAATAAATTAAATAAATAAATAAATAATAGTTAAAAAAAAAAAAAAAAAAAAAAAAAAAATTCTGCCTTTTCCCGCCTTTTTCTGGCCATCATAGCGAGCGCCGGACTATAACTGTTCTTTCATTAACTACACTCGTATATTTCGCCTAATTGTGGTGATTAAGGGGTTTTGCATACTTCAAAAACTCTATATATATACTATTTTTTATTTTGTTTTGAAGAATGGCATCAAATTTGCAATCTGATTAAGGTTATCTTTAGATATTCGAGGGGAAAAAAAAAAGAGAAATTCGCCAACCGGCAACTTAACCCGAAGAGTTGCCAATGATCATCAGAAACGCTATTAAGTGAATTACTAATTAAATATCCCGCCAAAAAAAGTATATATAAATTTTTATAATTACATTCGAAGTCCTTCATCAAGTTACTCCCCTCCCCCTCCCCCCCCCCACCAATCCATTTCCGCTAAAAACACAACAAAAACGAAATCATATTATCCGTTATATTTTCCATGCAAAATAAATAATGCAATTTTGAAAGGTTCGTTAACATCAAAATTAATTTCCTGCAAGACGAAAATAAAGTCCAGCTATAACCGAAAAAAAAAATAAAAACCTAAATCCGCTAAGATGGATATGGAGTAACTCCCTCCCTCCCTCCCTCCCTCCCTTCCCTCCTCCTTCCCTCCCTCCCTCCCTCACTCCCTCACTCCCTCCCTCCCTTCAAAACAAGATTCAATGTAATCCCCACCCCTTCCCTCTCTCGCTCCCCTCTCTCCCTCCCTCCCCCCTCCCCCTCCCTCCCTTTTTGTATTCATTGCCCCTCGTGGCGTCACACCTATGCTAATGCCAAATCGTATTTCAGAACAAGATCCGAGGTGAATATAAAGCGATAATCGACGCGTACACACGTGCACCACACACACACACACACACACACACACACACACACACACACACACACACACACACACACACACACGACAAAGTAGCAGCTGGTATACACACACACATGGACCAACTGCTATCTTAAGGAGGGGTAAGGGCGACGAAGGGGGGGGGGAGGGGGGAGGAGGAGGAAAGGGGAGAGGAAAGGGGGAAGGGAAGGGGAGGGAGAGAATAATCTACTTTCGTCACCTCTACGTTATCTACCTTTCATCCGCTCCGGGAATGTGAAAAAAAAATCATGGAAGGAGGAAGGAGGAGGAAAGAGGGGGAAGGAGGGAGGAGGAGGAGACGAAGAAGATGAAAAAGCAAAAGAAGAACTAGATATGAAAAAGGAGGAGGAGAGAGTGAAGAAGAGAGAGATAGAAGGGTGAAAGAGAAGGAGGAGGAAGGAGAGAGGTAGGAAGGGATGGGGGTAGACGCTGTTGCAAGAGAGATGAGGCAATGATAGGTGTGGTCGGTCGCCTGTGCACATAATAATGATGGCTGCGCGGCGGGGCGGCGGTTGAGGTGCGGAAGGCGGCAGAGGCGGCGGGCGGTGGGCGGCAGAGACAGTGGGCGGCAGAGGCGGCGGGCGGCAGAGGCGGGCGGGCGGCAGAGGGCGGCGTTCGGCGGTCGCGATCTTCCCTCCATGATATCGGAACATTTCTAAAAAGTCTTTACCCCCCTGACCTCGACGCCCATCACTCCCGCCCACGCTCACGCCCGAACTCCTCGCTAAAATCTGTGGGCGGACTCGTATCCCGCTCAACACGTGTACACACAAGAGTAGCGTGTGGGCGTTGACATGTACGCCGATCAAACGCCGTACAGTGTGCACGCCTTTTACTCTGAACGCACGGGATGTACGTACGGACGGACGAGAACCGTATTTACCGAAAATACGTGAAATGGCAGAGGAATATCATCATCAGCTTTTTTATTTATGGATCTGCTTTGCGGTGACAGGGTTCTTCTAATTATAAACTATGACGATTTTGCATTTCAAAGGAGATAGATAATGATCATCGTTATCTATCATCTGTTTTGGGGTGCCAAAGAATTCTCCAGTTTAAAAAACCATGACGTTTTTGCACTGAACAACAACAACAACAACAACAACAACAGTAATAATAATAGTAATAATAATAGAGATTAAGTGAGATCAAAAAAAATGACATTTTTATAGCATCGCGAAAATAATTTCTTTCCTTCCGAGATCATCTGCATGTCTTCTTACTCCCCCCCCCCTTCCTCCCCTTCCCCAATAACCCCCTACATCCCCAGAGCATAATGTATCAAAATAATTATATACACAAGTTTGTACGTGTCTTAACAACTTCATAAATCACCTACCTTCCTCCCGCACATCCAGGGTCCTCCCCCACCCCCCATCCCCCCCAACATCTCCTCCTCCTCCTCCCTCCCCCTCCTCCACCTCTCCACTACCCTCCTCCACCTCTCCACTACTCTTTCCTCCTTCTTTCTCCTCCACTCTCACTAACCTCACATCTCATTTCTCATCGTCCATCCGTTACCCCTCCTCCATCCTTTTCGTGCCAGCTCTCCACTACCTTCTCCTCGCCCTTTTCTCCTCCACCTCAACACAACCACGTAATCATCCTAGTTTTGATCCTCACTGAGATCAACTACCCTTCACTTTTTATGCCCCCACTCCACTATTTCTTCCTTTCCTTTCCTCCTCACCTTCATACCCCCCCCCCCTTTTTTCCTCCCCACTTCCACATAACCCCCTTCTCCCCCCTATTTCCTCTCATCTATACCAGTTTCCTACGTTTTCCTTCACTCTAATCACTACCCTCCTCCCCCCTCCTTTTCCTCCTCCACCCTCCACTCCCCCCCCTCCTCCTCCTCCTCCTCCTCTCCACTACCCCTCCTCCCTCTCTCCTCCTCTCCACTCCCCTCCTCCTCCTCCCTCCTTCTCCTCCTCCTCCTCCCCCTCCTCCTCCTCCTCTCCACCATCTTTTCTTCCTGCCCCTCTCCCATCTTTCCCCTCGTCCCCTCCTACTCCCCCCACCCCCTTCCCCAAATTCCTCTGCAACTCCTGTCCAAAAGTGTTTATTCAGCAGAAAAGTGATAGATAACTTTCGATCACGGGGGACCGCTCTTGTGTGATACGAAAAAATACCTTTTCCTAAGTAATGATAATAGTAATAGTAGTAGTAGTAGTAGTAGTAGTAGTAGTAGTAGTAGTAGTAGTAGTAGTAGCAGTATAGTAGTAGTAGTAGTAGTAGTAGTAGCATAGTAGTAGTAATAAGTAGTAGTATATAGTAGAGTATACATAGTTAGTAGAATAGTAGTAGTAGTAGTAGTAGTAGTAGTAGTAGTAGAAGTAGTAGCACATACAGCATTATTTTGTAGTAGTAGTAGTAGAATAGTAGTAGTAGTAGTAGTAGTATAGTAGTAGTAGTAGTAGTAGTAGTAACTACAATAACATTATTATTAATAATAAATAGTAAAAAAAAAAATAATAATAATAATAACCATCGCCATTACCACGAAGCTGCATACAAACCATCTAGACCTCAGTGGAAAAAATAAAGACAAAAAAAAAAAAAGAAAAAGAAGAAAAAGAAAAAGAACAACAAGAAGAAGAACAACAAGAAGAAATAAATCACGTCCAACTTAGTATAATAACTGCCATGGAAAGGAACACGCTACAATCGTGTCTCCTTTTGTGCGATTGTCAACCCGTTTTTCAATGGAAAATTTCGCAGCCAAGGGAAATTCAAATCTGTGCAGCTGAGGGGAAATATAATGCTCTACTTTCGTAATTTATCTATATTATTATTATATGATATAATATATATATATTATATATAGTATTATATTATTATTTATATGTATGATGTTGTTATGTATGTCATGTTGTATGTATGTATATGTATGTATGTATGTATGTATGTATGTATGTATAATGTAATTATGTTGTATGATGAGTATGTAGCATGTAGTATGATATGTATGTAGTAGCATGTATGTATTAGATAGACAAATGTAAAATATAGTGTGTGAGAGAGAGTAGATAGGAGAAGATAGATAGTAGAAGATAGATAGAGATGGTGGAGAGGACGAGACAGAAAGAAAAGAGAAGAGAGAGAGTAGAACGAGAGAGAGAGAGAGAGACAAT